>NC_090656.1:83355623-83655623 GCF_040937935.1 Hyperolius riggenbachi
GATTGCTAGGGCTTCTCCATGGCTTCAGTACCCTCTGATTGAGTGCCCTAGGGGCAGATAGGGGTCTAATCTGATAGGTAGCAGTGACAGGGGGTGATTGATGGGTATTTAGTGGGTGTTTAGGGTAGAGAACAGATGTAAACACTGCACTTGGGAGGTGATCAGACGTCGGATCTGCGGGCGATCTATTGGTGTGGGTGGGTGATCAGATTGCCCGCAAGGGGCAGGTTAGGGGCTGATCTGATGGGTAACAGTGACAGGTGGTGATAGGGGGTGATTGATGGTGATTGATGGGTAATTAGTGGGTGTTTAGGGTAGAGAATAGATGGAAACACTGCGCTTGGGTGGTGATCTGATGTCGGATCTGCAGGCGATCTATTGGTGTGGGTGGGTGATCAGATTGCCCGCAAGGGGCAGGTTAGGGGCTGATTGATGGGTGGCAGTGACAGCGGGTGATTGATGGGTGGCAGTGACGGGGTGATTGATGGGTGGCAGTGACAGGGGGTGATTGATGGGTGATTGATAGGTGATTGACAGGTAATCAGTGGGTTATTACAGGGGAGAACAGATGTAAATATTGCACTGGCGAATTGATAAGGGGGGGTCTGAGGGCAATCTGAGCGTGTAGGCGGGTGATTGGGTGCCCGCAAGGGGCAGATTAGGGTCTGATCTGATGGGTAACAGTGACAGGTGGTGATAGGGGGTGATTGATGGGTAATTAGTGGGTGTTTAGAGGAGAGAATAGATGGAAACACTGCGCTTGGGTGGTGATCTGATGTCGGATCTGCGGGCGATCTATTGGTGTGGGTGGGTGATCAGTTTGCCCGCAAGGGGCAGGTTAGGGGCTGATTGATGGGTGGCAGTGACAGGGGGTGATTGATGGGTGGCAGTGACAGGGGGTGATTGATGGGTGATAGGTGATTGGCAGGTGATTGACAGGTGATCAGTGGGTTATTACAGGGAAGAACAGATGTAATTAATGCACTGGTGAATTGATAAGGGGGGGGGGGTCAGAGGGCAATCTGAGCGTGTGGGCGGGTGTTTGGGTGCCCGCAAGGGGCAGATTAGGGTCTGATCTGATAGGTAAAAGTGACAGGTGGTGATAGGGGGTGATTGATGGGTGATTGGTGGGTAATTAGTGGGTGTTTAGAGGAGAGAATAGATGTAAACAATGGATTTGGGAGGTGATCTGATGTCGGATCTGAGGGCGATCTATTGGTGTGTGTGGGGGGGGGGGGGGGGGGTGATCAGATTGCCCGCAAGGGGCAGGTTAGGGGCTGATTGATGGGTGGCAGTGACAGGGGGTGATTGACGGGTGATCAGGGGGGATAGATGCATACAATACATGGGGGGGAGAATCTGAGGGGTGGGGGGGGGGGTGATCAGGAGGGAGCGGGGGGCAGGGGGGGGGGATAAAAAAAAATAGCGTTGACAGATAGTGACAGGGAGTGATTGATGGGTGATTAGGGGGGTGATTAGGTGCAAACAGGGGTCTGGGGGGTGGGCAGGGGGCAGTCTGATGGGTGCTGTGGGCGATCTGGGGCAGGGGGGGGGAAATCAGTGTGCTTGGTGCAGACTAGGGTGGCTGCAGCCTGCCCTGGTGGTCCCTCGGACACTGGGACCACCAGGGCAGGAGGCAGCCTGTATAATACACTTTGTAAACATTACAAAGTGTATTATACACTTTGTATGCGGTGATCGTCGGGTTAACATCCCGCCGGCGCTTCCGTATGGCCGGCGGGATGTTGCGGCGGGTGAGCGGCGCCAGGCGGAGGCGGAGGATCGCGTCACGGATGACGCGATCGCTCCGCCCATGCCCCTACAAGGACCGCCGCCATTTGTCTATACGGCGGTCCTTGCGGGGTCCACTTCCCGGCCGCCTCTGTGCGTTAGGCGGTCGGGAAGTGGTTAACAAGCTGTTCCCCAGCCCCTTCTTGCACCTCTGACACTGTAGTTGCCATTGGCAGGTTTTGGTGCACTGTATCAATTGTAATGTATAGAGTGCTTGGGGGCCCCAATGTAAAACTTGCATCGGGGCCCACAGCTTCTTAGCTACGCCACTGACAGTAGCCGATTCCTGTGCAATTGACCAATATCTTGCATCCAGCTGGTCAATTCACCATGAAATTGTAACGATTGTGGGATATCTCCGTGGTCAGCGCACAAGATGTGCGCTGACACTGCGGAAGTCCTCCACAAGCGTGTCAAAATAATAGAACCCAGCTTTTGGTGCAAGCACCAGTAGAGGGGAATTCCCACCGGCAGATGGAGCTGTGGAGTGCAGAGGAGTAAACCCTCTGCGCTGCCACAAATGCCAGAGGGAAATTGTACGAAAAGAAGCAACACAAGGCAAGATAGCCCCCGAAGAGAGAGAGCACAGAGACAGAATCAATGTGTGTCCACCAAACTAGTCGCCACCAAGCGACGGTGAACACACAACAACAGAAACAAAGTGGAAACGCAATCGCAAGAATGGCGACTGCCAAATAGTGACACCAGACTGAGCAGGACAGAGCACGAGAGTAGCAAAGGCACAGCAAACAACAATCAGAGGATAAAGATAATAACAAATGCTAGCTAAACGCAAACACCGCACTCATTCGCAACAGCGGACGCGTTTAAGACACGATCACCGCGCGATAGGCGCCCAGTGATAAGCGTGCCACCCTAACTAGCCACAAGTAACACAAATGAGCACAAACAGACAAGACAGACAAATGAGGTAGCCAGTAGCAACCGCTGCTCCAGCTTACACTCCAGGAACTCAGATCAGAAGGATCCACAGCCGCTACCGCTAGAGGCTAGTGCGATCCAAACCAGACAGATCGATTCGCTATCAACCGCCGCTGGCGACAGCGCAATGGCGACAGACAGGACAGAATAAGCCGTACAAATTATACACAAACTGACTGCACTAAATAGGAATGCAAGGAGCACTCCCCAAGAATTAACTATACTAAGATAGCAGTGGCTGACACACCAGGTGAGTCCAGCAGGAACAAACCTCTGAGGGCTCGTTTCCACTAGTGCGGCGTGCGTCTCGTAGACGCACGCCGGCACTGAGCGGGTGGGCGGGATCGCAGGCGATTCCCATCAGCCGTGCCATGCACGGCTATGGGAATCGCAGCCTCCGCCGCGAATTCTGTGGGGGTTTCCGGCCGAATCGCTACTGCAAGCGATTCGGCCGGCGGCGCCGTTGTCCCCTATGGCAGAGTTTCCCCGCGCGATTTGCCTGCGGGGAAACTCTGCGGATTCGCGGCCGTTTCCGCGAGAGTGGAAACGGGCCCTCAGCAGCAAAGGACTCTGGGATCACATGGTATTTATACTGCAAGCCTTCAAAGGAGGCAGCTAGGCCGTTTGCATGACAAGTGTATGCAAATTGCCCAGCAGCAGAGCAGGTCTGAAACTTGCAAAGCACAGGCAGGTCTCTTTTCCAGAGACCTGCAGCCCTCAGACTTAAGGAATGGACAAACAGCCGTCTGCCCGTGCAGACAGCTGAGCAGATCGTTACAGAAATTAGCCACTTTTCATGGAATGGGAATTTTGGAACACACTCCAATCGCATGGTCGATAGTACAGCTAAATAGCTACATGTATGGCCACCTTAAAGTGAACCGAGCATCATTTTTAACTCCCAGGGCAGCTCTATAGCAAATTAAAAATGCATTCTTAAAATGTGGTTTATTAACCCCCCTGGCGGTATAAAAAATTCTGCCAGGAGGGAGCGCAGCAGTATTTTTTTTTTTTTTTCTTATATCCTGTAGCGAGCCCAGGGCTCGCTACATGACAGCCGCTCAGCGGCATCCCCCCGCCCGCTTCGATCACCTTCGGCGATCTCCGATCAGGAAATCCCGTTCAAAGAACGGGATTTCCTGGAGGGCTTCCCCCGTCGCCATGGCGACAGGGCGCGATGACTTCACCGGGAGTCCCGAACCACCCCTCAGCGCTGCCTGGCACTGATTGGTCAGGCAGCGCACGGGGTCTGGGGGGGGGCGCGCGGCGTGATGGATGGCGGCGATTGAGAGCGGGGCGGCGGCGATCGGTGTGCTGACGCAGCTAGCAAAGTGCTAGCTGCGTCCAGCAAAAAAAGAAATTAAACAAATCGGCCCAGGAGGGCCCGAGAAAACCTCCTGCGCGGCTTACCCCGAACTACGTTCGGATTTACCGCCAAGGAGGTTAAAACTCATTTTACCTCATCTTTTTACATGTAGGGGTTAAATGAAGCGGTGTCCTTCTACCTCTTCGATCAGTGCAAGGACTTGCAGACAGAGGAGCAATAGATGATGGGAGGCAGATCTGCATCATTTTTAACACCCAGGGCAGCTCTATAGCAAATTAAAAATGCATTCTAAAAATGTGGTTTATTAAAAAAACAAACAAAAAAAAACACCTTTCAGTTTACCTAATCTTTTTTTACATTTAGGCTACTTACACACCAGGGCGTTGCGTTTAGGGGACGTTATAGGGCACATAACGTACCCCTAACACAACGCCTGGTGCTCTCTGATGTGGATGTCAGAGTGAGCCACGTTGTGCAGCTCACTCTGGCGTCCGTGATGTGTACTCTTGGATGCATGCGGCATCACGTGGTCCCACCCGGCCAATCGCCGCACAGAGCGTCCGCTTCAGGAAGTAAACACTGCACGTCACACCGTGCAGTGAATATTAATTAGCCATGTGCCTGGCCGCTCCCCACTCCTCCCCAACACTACTGAGCATGTGTGCACAGTCTAACGCGGCTTAGCCACGCATAACGCACAGCATGCAGCACTCTCAACGGATGTGCTGCGTTACAATTTAACGCAACATGTGCACTATAAATGGGCTGATTGATTTTTCATTACTGTGCGGTAGGGCTGCATTACAGGCTGCACTAACATGCGCCTGTAACGTCTTAGTGTGTAAGCAGCCTTAAAGGGAATGTCCAAGCAAAATAAAAAAAATGAGTTTCACTTACCTGGGGCTTCTACCAGCCCCATGCAGCCATCCTGTGCCCTCGTAGTCACTTACTGCTGCTCCAGTCCCCCGCTGGCAGCTTGCCGACCTCTGAGGTCGGCGGGACACATTGCGTACATTTTAACGCATTCCCGCTAGTGCAGGAACATTAACACATACATTTTTGCGCATTACTGGTTCAATGCGTAAAACTTTACGCATTGAGCCAGTAACGCGTGAGAATGTATGCGTTAATGTTCCTGCACTAGCGGGAATGCGTTAAAATGTACGCAATGCGGCCCGGCAAGCTGCCAGCGGGGGACTGGAGCAGCAGTGAGTGACTACAAGGGCACAGGATGGCTGCATGGGGCTGGTAGAAGCCCCAGGTAAGTGAAACTCATTTTTTTATTTTGCTTGAACCTTCCCTTTAAGGTTTAAAATGGCACCTCTTCAGTCCATGAAAGGACTGGGGACCCAGAGCAACTGATGATGGAAGGCAGATAAGAAATCACCTCATTAGACTTAATTGACCACAAACAAACTCCCCTTGTACTTCAAACCGAAAACAATAATCACACTTGAAGAATTTCACACTTAGCCTGGATAATGGCAGTGGAAAAGTAGCAGGGGGTTGAGCTTTTGAAACATGGCAGCCCTTTCAGCTATTTGCAGCCAGGAGCTGCTTAGATCCCTTTAAAGAGACACTGAAGTCTCCTAAAAATCAGCTTTTTATTATAAAATCCTCTTTAACATTACCGCCCTAACTAAAACGCTGCATCCCCGCGGCTGAAATCTAACTAACTCCCCCCACCTCTCTTCCACTTTGTTGGTCATGGATTTTGCTGCTGGAGGAGGCAGAGCTTTCAGCTGCAGCTCTGCCTCCTTGCGCATCTATCAGGGGCGGGCGGAGGCGGCGATCCGGCACTGACTGACAGTGTGAAGAGGCAGAACTGCAGCTGACCACTCTGCCTCTCACGGAAGCACTCCCCGCACTGCCCCCCGGGGAGTTAGGGGGAATTTAGTTAGGGCAGTAATGCTAAAGAGGATTTTGTAATAAAAAGATTTTTAAGAGACGTCAGTCTCTTAAATCATGAAGTAGCTATTCAGGGCCTGTTTCCACTACACACAGATAGGATGCAGAAAAACTGACTCCAATGAATGCCTATGGGCCTGTTTCCACTAAACACAATTTTTCTGATGCAGATTTTCTCATAGGCATTCATTGGAGTCAGTTTTTCTGCATCCAATCTGCGTGTAGTGGAAACAGGCCCTAAGGCCTTTTTTCCACGGACAGTTGATAGGCAGTGACATTCCTCACAACTACTTGCTACTGCCTGATAACTGCTTGCTGAACACACAGTACAACTGTCTGATGAAAAGAGGCCTTAGAGTTCTCAGTTTTTTTATGTGCAGAAAATGCACACAAAACAGTCAATTGTGTCCCCTACTTCAAGGCTAGTCACACTAGGGCAGACAGATACATTTACAGTTGCACTGAAGCATACTGTTAAATGCTTCTAAACCGCTTCATAGGTAATGTGCAATGGAGCTTCCATTGGTATATTTGTACTCTTCCCTTTGGGATAGCCTCGGCTCCTCACATCTTCACAAAGGTTATGGCAGAGGTGATGAGGGTGCTAAGGCTTCAGGGGGTCTCCATTATCCCTTATCTGGACAACATGTTGATCTATGCGCAGTCGAAACAGGTTCTGGCGCACAGGGATCTAACTGTGACAAGCTTACCTTCCAGCGACGGGTCCCGCGACGGCTCCGACGTGGTCCGGGTGAGCAGCGGGACTGCCGCGCTTGAATCCTCTGGCGGCATCCCTGGCTTCCCTCTGGCGGTGTCTTCCGGCTCGCGGGCGACCCAAAGGTTGCATTGCACGAGTTCTAGTGAGCCTTATAGGCTCAGGAGGAGGATTTAGGATGACAGCAGGTGATGACATAAGTGACATCGCCAAAATGGGAGTGGCTACTGATTAAGGAGTTTTGTATTTAAAGCCAAGAGCATTCAGTGCTCGCTGACCTTGATACTAATCAGTTCGCTGGTTCTTGGTCTAGTTAGCTACTTGGAGCTACATTAATATATTGTGTAGACGCACAATATATATGTACTCCAGATAGTCAGTCTTTGTGATTTTCTATATATATATTTGTAATTATTTCATAATATCCTCCTGATATTATTGAAGTAACCTCTTACTGTATATTTATCTGTGTACTGACTTCTTGCTTGTTTCCTGACCTTGCTCTAGTCTAGTCCTTCTGTACGTTACTGACTCGGCCTGTCCCTGACTCTGTTACTGTCTGATCCTTGCAATACGACTGACATCTGATACACATGTGTGACCATGGGCGTCCGCAGAAAATTTTCCAGGGGGGGGCAAAAAGTGGGGAGTTAAAAATTTGGGCTGGTGTTGTGTGGCGCGCGTAGCGCGCCAAAAAATGGAGCTACGTCATGCGGCGCGCGTAGCGCGCCGCGCCGAAAAATGGGTGTGGTCATGAACCAGAATGTGGGTGTGGTCGTGGGTGGAGACAAGTTTACATGAACTAAGCAATGGTGGGACATTAGATTAGGACAATGGTGGCGAACCTTTTGGAGGTCGAGTGTCCAAACTGCAAAGTCACTTTACTATCACAAAGTGCCAACAGCAATTTAAACTAAATACAAACGTTTTAACTCATACATGAACATTATGGAAAATTAAGTTGAAAATAAACTGTGAAGATAAACAATTTCATCCATCGTACTCCTGAAAAAAATTATTCATTTTTTTTAGAACCTCCCAGTTTCATTTTCTGTTTTAAAAAGCAGAAAAAGTAGGTTTAATGCTATTGTCTCATATGATGATGATTCAGCTTTTTCCATAGTCTCGCAGTTAGCAATCATGTGACCCCCAACAAGACAAATTCAGCAATCATGAGGCCCCCCCCATCAAGACAAATTCAGCAATCATGAGGCCCCCAACATGACCAACTCAGCAATCATGAGGCCCCCAACAAGACAAATTCAGCAATCATGAGGCCCCCAACAAGACAAATTCAGCAATCATGAGGCCCCCAACAAGACAAATTCAGCAATCTTGAGGCCCCCAACAAATCATGAGGCCCCCAACAAGACAAAGTCAGTAACCATGAGGCCCGCAACAAGACAAATTCAGCAGTCATGAGGCACATAAATAGACAGCTTTTCACATAAATAGGCAGAATGCCCCCTTAATATGTAGACACCTCTCACCTGGCAGCAGTTCCCCAAAATACACTCAATCTGACAGCAGTGGTTCCCCAAAAATAGGTAGCCCCAGGTCTATAGGTGTCCCCAGAATAGGTGGCCAGCGGTATAGATGTCCCCAGAACTGGTAGCCAGGGGTAGAGATGTCCCCAGAACAGGTAGCCAGGGGTATATGTGCCCAGTATATGTAGGCACGGGTATATGTCCCAGTATATGTAGGCAGGGGGTATATGTCCCAGTATATGTAGGCAGGGGTATATGTCCCAGACAGTATATGTAGGCAGGGGTATATGTAGGCAGGGGTATATGTCCCAGACAGTATATGTAGGCAGGGGTATATGTCCCAGACAGTATATGTAGGCAGGGGTATATGTCCCAGACAGTATATGTAGGCAGGGGTATATGTCCCAGACAGTATATGTAGGCAGGGGTATATGTCCCAGACAGTATATGTAGGCAGGGGTATATGTCCCAGTATATGTAGGCAGGGGTATATGTCCCAGACAGTATATGTAGGCAGGGGTATATGTCCCAGACAGTATATGTAGGCAGGGGTATATGTAGGCAGGGGTATATGTCCCAGTATATGTAGGCAGGGGTATATGTCCCAGACAGTATATGTAGGCAGGGGTATATGTCCCAGACAGTATATGTAGGCAGGGGTATATGTCCCAGACAGTATATGTAGGCAGGGGTATATGTCCCAGTATATGTAGGCAGGGGTATATGTCCCGGTATATGTAGCCAGGGGGATATGTCCCCAGAAAAAGTGGCCATGTGTGCAGGAGGAGGGGAGCAGCGGAGAGAAGAGGGAGAGCTATGGGCACTCACCTTAGGGGGCTCTCCCTCCCTCTCTCGCTCTCCCCTCCGGAGTCCGGAATGAAGTGTGCAGCGGCTGGCAGCGGTGGGCGGAACTTACCTCCTCTCGTCGCACGCGCCGGATGGATTAGCCGCTACTCTGGCCTGATCCAGACCAGAGTGCGGCACCAGAACTTCCGGCGCAGGAGCGAGAGGAGGTAAGTTCCGCCCACCGCTGCCAGCCGCTGCACACTTCATTCCGGAGGGGACAGCGAGGGAGAGAGAGACCCCTAAGGTGAGGGAAGGGGGGGGAGACGTCCGCCCTTCCCCACTGTGCCCATAGCGCTCTCTCTCTTCTCTGCGTGTTCCCCTCCTGCTGGCTGCACGGGCACGCGGCCAGGGGGGGGCAGCGGGCGGCCAGGCTCGGGCAGATGCCCGGTTTTGCCATATGTGCGGACGCCCATGTGTGTGACCCCAGGCTCGTACTGAGCCGCCGATGTTCCCATCTGTGGGCCCCATTCACCCTGCCTCCTGGGGGCCCCAGTGCTGAAACGGAGGGGGGCGCAGGAAGAGAGCAAAGTGGGCACAGAGCGGCCGGGAGGGGGGGAAACCTCCCTCACCTAGGGGCTCCCCCTTCCGTGCTCCCCCCCCCCCCTCCAGAATTGTAGCCAGCCAGCGGCAGCAGCAGGGAATAGCTTACTGAGAGTCAGATCGATAGCTCTGCTTGCCGCTGGTCTGGTCTTCTGCCCTGACACTGTCCAATCACACTCTCGCAGTACTTCCTGTGAGAGCGTGATTGGACAGTGCAGTGCAGGAGACAAGACCAGCAACGGCACGCAGAGCTATCTGATCCCGATAAGTGATTCCCGCTCGCTGCTGCTGATGGCTGCAATTTTGGAGGGGGGAGCGTGGAAGGGGGGGGGGGGCCTAGGCGAGGGCTGTGCTCACGCCGCTCTGTGCCCACTCCCCCCCTTCCAAGCTGGGGGGAACTTAGACCTGGCTCTCTGCCTACCTAACTGGGGACACCTGTGACCTGCCTACCTAAGCTGGGGAGGGGGGGGAGGGGGCTCCAGCCTCCAGGTGAGGGGAGGCTCCCCCCCCCCCCTGCTCTGTGCCCACTGCTCCCCCTTCCCCCTTCCAGCACCTCACTAACTGGTGACCTGCCTACCTAAACTGGGGACATCTAGACCTGGGTATATCTATACTGGGGAGTGGGAAACCTATATACCTGCCTACCTAAACTGGGAAATCTGCTGCCAATCTGATTGCATTTTGTGGGGGATATCTGCTGCCAATCTGATTGCATTTTGTGGGGGATATCTGCTGCCAATCTTATTGCATTTTGTGGGGGAATATCTGCCGCCAATCTGATTATATTTCCTGTCCTAGGTCTCAGCTGTCTCGCATGCTTTACGTACACAAGACCGCTGGGAACGAGGACAGGACTGGAGGAGGACTCAGAGCTGTGCACCGCATTTGTGGCTATGAGAACTGCGCAGCAGGACCTGGCGGCCATCTTAATTGGGGAAACTGAAGACGACCCAAGGGATTGGTTCCCCCCCCCCTGGAGCCTGGGAGTTAAAAAGAAAAAAAAACCGCGGCAGAATGAAACCGGGGGGGGGGGGGGGTGGATGGTGTCCCCCAGGGATGATAAAACACAATAGGCATTTAACTCGTAAGTCCTTTTAAAGAGATGAGGTCTAATAATGGACGAGGGGTATGACAAAAAGTGCAGTGGATAGTAGGCCTGATCGATTTTAGGAAAAGATTGGTTTGCTCGATTTCTGTCCAAAATTGCAATTATAGAGTCGACTCACAATTCTTGATACACAATGATCGATCAGCACACTGTGAGTATGAGTGCCCCCAGTATAGGTAGCAAAGTATAGGTTCCCCAGTATAGTTTACTCCGCTTTGGGGTGGGGGGTTTGCAGAGACACGAGGGAGAGAGTGAGGCATGCGGTGGCAGGCACACACAGGCAATGAAGTTGGGGATTCCCTGATGGAACTTTTTCTTCCCATTTTTGGGGGAGGGAATGTGTGTCTTATACAGCGGAAAATACGATGTTCATGTGATAGATTTGATAGCACAGATGGTCCCGGGTTACTCTGTGTAGAAGCTGGTAATGACAAGGCTCCATCTCCTACTGTACTGTGTCTTGGCATCACTGTACACACATTGCTTTACCATCGAGATGTACACTGCAGCCGATATGCTATGGAGATAAAGTATTATATGGACTTTGTTGGTTCCACCCTGTGTTACTGTGAGTTTTCTCCAGAAGCTTTAGTTCCCATATCTCAAAAATATAGTGGTTGGTTAATTGACTTCCCTCCGATAAACTAAAGGTAGCCATACACTGACAGATGACCCCCAGATTCGAACAAGAGATAGATCCCTCTGTGGCACACATGTAATTAGGGCCCCTGGAAATTTGGACACAGGGTACAGCTGAAAACCGCCTCACCCTGCTCCTGCTAAAGTCCCAGTGGCATTAATTACTTCTCCCCCTCTAGGATGCCATCGACTTGGGGTAACACAGAATTCGGCTTCCAGCTATTGCTGCCGCCCAATTGTTCACTGCAATAGAACTAATTCACATTGCGGCCTATGCCAGTGCCTGGTGAGCTGAAATTTCCAGTGCCCTTTTTGGACGATTTACCCTCTGTGATTTAAACAAAGAGGAATCGAGTACTGCCACACACTGCAAACAAATTTTAAATAGATTTCAATCTATGGAACCACCGCCGCCGTACTGCAGAGTTGACTGGTGGGCCCCTCAGATCTCCCCTATTTAGCTTTCTATCCGGGGTCCCAGCAGAGTGTTGGCATGCAGCCCATGCGGCAGTCACGTGATTACAAACACTTCCTCCTTCCGGGTTGAAGGAGGAAGTGTTTGTAGTCACGTGATGCGTGTGGACCGTATCATGGGAGGTGCCGAGGGATCGAAGAAGACGTCAGATAGGTAAGCTTATCCCCCTCCCCCCCCCCCCCGCCCAGCCCGCACAGGTAACTGGGTGAAACCTGCATAGTAACTATCCGGATTTCACCCGAATTCGTAGTTGAACATCTCTGGTTGACAGCGGAGCTTACACTCACCTGTCTGCCAGTGTGATACCTCATGTGTCCTCAATCCATCCCAGCTGGCTACATGTTCCCCAGTGGCAGTTACATAGCCACATCCATGCTGTTAGCTCAGGGGGAACAGGTGCACCAGTGGGGAAGAAGAAAGGACACAGGAAGAGAGCGCCGGAGGACAGGTGACTGTAAGCTGCATTGCATTGCTGTCTTAAATGTGAGGTGAAAGCCACAGTCTGCAGAACAAGGAGTACAATTGTTACTTCAGTCCTAACAGGAACATTGTCACGTCACTAAAGAAATACAATAACACAAACTGCTATAATGAGATCGCAATTTGTCAGTGATGATCTATGGTGATAGAAGTACAGAGGGGTGTCCATGTGTCAGTGAGAATGAAAAATTACAAATAGGGGTACACAGGGGTCATGTGTCAGTAAAGATGTATGGTGACAGACAAGGGTAGAGGGGGTTTTCGCATGTAATTTTAAAAGTACATAGACAGACAAAAATAAAGGGGTCTTCACGTGGCATTAATGACATATGATGACAGATAGAAATAAAGAGGGTTTCTAGAAGTCAGTAAGCCTGTATAATGACAAAAGAATGGTACAGGTGATCTGCACGAGTCAGTAAGGATAACAGACCTAGGTACAGAGGAGTCTCCTCCGTGACAGTTTAAATGCACAATGGCAGACAGAAGTGGAGGGGGTCTCCATGTGTCAATAGGCAAATATGGTGACAAACGGGTGATGTGACTGATGTGTTAGTAAGGATGTATGATGACAAAAAAGATAGAGGGGTCTACATGTGCCAGTAAGGGTATGAGATGACAGAGGTACACAAGGAATGTCAGCAATGATGTGCAACAGACAGGAGTATAGAGGGCTCTCCATATGTGAGTAATTGTGGTTGATGACAGGCTTGGAGGGATGGGGGCAGAGGAGTAGTGTTGGGCGAACACCTGGATGTTCGGGTTCGGGTCCGTTCGCCGAACATGGGCCAGATGTTCGGCCCGAACCCCGAACTCCCCGAACATCCCGCTTTTGGGGCCCTATGGGGTCGCAGGCATAAGGGGGGAGCATGCCCCGGTCGCGGGGGGGGGGGGTCGGAAATTCCCCCCACCCCCTCCGCTAGCGCTCCCCCCTCTGCCCGCTTCCCCATAAAAAAGTTTGATGAAAGTACCGGTGGCTGGCCTGGCAGTAGAGTGAGGAGGAGGAGTCCGGAGAGTGACGCGTTGAGGCCGGGCAGCGGGCGGTTCAGCGTTGTACCCTTGTGGTACTTCCGCCCTTTCTCTGACCTCACGTCCTCTACGTGATGACGCATACGAGGGTACGCGTGACGCGTACCCTCGTATGCAGAGGACGTGAGGTCAGAAAAAGGGCGGAAGTACCACAAGGGTACTACCGCTGAACCGCCCGCTGCCCAGCCTCAACGCGTCACTCTCCGGACTCCTCCTCCCTCCTCACTCACTCTACTGCCAGGCCAGCCACCGGTATTTTCATCAAACTTTTTTATGGGGAAGCGGGCAGAGGGGGGAGCGCTAGCGGAGGGGGTGGGGGGAATTTCCGACCACCCCCCCCCCCTGTGACCGGGGCATGCTCCCCCCCCCTTATGCCTGCGACCCCATAGGGGGGCAGTATTCGGCCGAACAGGGCGCTGTTCGGCCGAACAGGGGCCCTGTTCGGCCTGTTCGGCTGGGCGTTCAGCTGTTCGGGCGAACCCGAACTAAAAAGGCCGAACACCATGAGGTGTTCGGCCAAACTCGAACATCACCCGAACAGGGTGATGTTCTGCAGAACCCAAACAGTGGCGAACACTGTTCGCCCAACACTACAGGGGAGGGGGGGTGTATGATGGTGAATGTCAGGAATACCACCACAGGGACAGACATGCACAGTACACATAGTGCTCACATTAGGCAGGATATAGTACCCATGTGTCACTAATTGTGTTTGATGACAGACTGGGGGGCAGGGGGGTATGATGGTGACTGTCAGTGAGACCACCACAGGGACAGACATGCACAGTATACACATTATGCAACATATATTAGTACAGAAATGATGCACAGCATCATCTGCCGCAGGCTGCTCTCTAGCAGTAGTGATGGGCCGAACAGTTCGCATGGCGAACCTCTCTGGGCCTCTTACTACTTCCGGGTCGCAATGACCCGGAGTAGTATGCCTGCGCTGCCCGGCGGAGCGCGTCCTAGATCGCACTCCTGTTGCCGGGCACTCTCTGCGCATGAGCGTGACGTCACTCATGACGTCACACACATGCGCAGAGAGTGCCCGGCAACAGGAGCGCGATCTAGGACTCGCTCCGCCGGGCAGCGCAGGCGTACTACTCCGGGTCATTGCGACCTCGGAAGTAGTAAGAGGTCCATGGATTTAGAGATGTTCGCCGGCGAATGGTTCGGGAACCGTTCACCACATCTCTATCTAGCAGCACCAGAGGGCACCCCCAGCCCAGCCAGGCTGGATGGCTCCTTCCAGGAGGGAATTGTTGCATCCGATGTCTTTAACCCCTAAGCTGCCAGCAATTTTTCTAAAAAGCTGCAGGCCAGTCAGTAGGACTTATCCAGCAGCGAGGAACACAGTGAAGCATCCATTATTCCAGTCACCAGTGATAGAGTGACCAGATTTTTGTGGGTCCACCCTGGGACGGGGAGGGGGGGCGGCGCGCGTAGACTGACTGACGGGGGGGCCTGCCTTTGGGGAAAATGGGTGTGGCCATGACATTGTATGGGCGGAGCTAACGTAATGATGTAACAGCGAGGCATAAGAAAGCAGTGTTTACGCCATGTGGACAAACGAGACTTTGCATCATGGGTGTGCAGAAACTGTGTGACGCTAATAGTATACCGTAACCACAAAGCAGCAAACCTAGCCATCTATGACCATTAAATAATAAATGCAGTAACAGTTACCCCGGACACCAGAAAATAAACGCAATGGGCAACATGTCAGTACAAAATAAACGCAATGCGGGCAACATGTCAGTACAAAATAAACGCAATGCGGGCAACATGTCAGTACAAAATAAACGCAATGCGAGCAAACATTTCACCAGAAAATTAACGCAATGCGGGCAAACATTTCACCAGAAAATAAACGCAATGCGGGCAAACATTTCACCTGGAAAAGAAACGCAATGCGGGCAAACATTTCACCAGAAAATAAACGCAATACGGGCAAACATTTCACCAGAAAATAAACGCAATGTGGGCAAACATTTCACCAGAAAATTAACGCAATGCGCGCAAACATTTCACCAGAAAAGAAATGCAATGCGGGCAAACATTTCACCAGAAAAGATACGCAATGCGGGCAAACATTTCACCAGAAAATAAACACAATGCGGGCAAACATTTCACCTGGAAAAGAAACGCAATGCGGGCAAACATTTCACCTGGAAAAGAAACGCAATGCGGGCAAACATTTCACCTGGAAAAGAAACGCAATGCGGGCAAACATTTCACCAGAAAATAAATGCAATACGGGCAAACAATTCAGCAGAAAATTAACGCAATGCGGGCAAACATTTCACCAGAAAAGAAATGCAATGCGGGCAAACATTTCACCAGAAAAGAAATGCAATGCGGGCAAACATTTCACCAGAAAAGAAACGCAATGCGGGCAAACATTTCACCAGAAAAGAAATGCAATGCGGGCAAACATTTCACCAGAAAAGAAACGCAATGCGGGCAAACATTTCACCAGAAAAGAAACGCAATGCGGGCAAACATTTCACTAGAAAAGAACACCGGAAGACAGGCTGGAGCGGGGCTGCGGGCAATGAACTGGCATGGCGTCTATAGACGCCGCTGCCAGGTTATGAGTATAGAGTGGCCAGAGTCCCGAGGCCGGGAAGTCCCACTGCTGAAAGCGGGACGTTTCCCGGGACCTCATGCTGCCTGGGACAGCGGTCCCCGAATCCGGGACGCGTCCCGGGCAATCCAGGACGTCTGGTCACTCTACCAGTGACCTCCCCCATGACACAGGAAGCACTCTGCAGCCAGCCAATAACAGTGGAACAGGAAGCACTGCACCCTCAGCCAGCCTGTGCAGCTCGGGTAGCTTAAAACTACTGCATCTGCGCCTGTGCTAAACCACCATGGAAGAAATCACATGAGTGTGTAACTCTACACGATTTTGATACTGCGCATGTGCGGCAGCGTAATCCTTAGGGCAGCGCAATCTGACACAACACCGGCTGCATTTTTTTTCTCATCAGAAGGATTCTTCAGGATGGCTGGATGCCTGACTGCACGCTGTGGGTAGCGATCTGTGCTACCCACAGCGTGCAGAACAAGCATCCAGCCACCCTAGGGTATCCCTGGGCAGCCAGCGGGGCAGAGAATGTGCGGGGGTTCCCCCTTGGATGCAGAGGCTGTGCTGGCAGGGGATCCTCCTCTGTGCAGGCGGGGAACCCCTTTCTATGATTGCTGTGCGTGCAGGGGATCCCCCTTCTATGGCAGCTGTGTGGGTGGCCTATCCCCCTCGTCACCAAGTCTCGTAATGTAACTGTACAGAGAACGAGACTTCGGAGATGGAGGAGGGTGTGCACCGCAGCCGTCGCTAGAGAAAACCCTCGGTTGAGTAGTTCTATTTACTCAACGGGCTGAGACAAGGAGGGGGGACGAGAGGGATAGGCCACCCACACAGCCGCCATAGAAGGGGGATCCCCTGTCCGCACAGCCACCATAGAAGGGGGTTCCCCCTGCCAGCACAGCCTCCGCATACAAGGGGGTACCCCTGCACATTCTCTGCACCGCTGGCTGCCCAGGCATTCCCTAGGGTGGCTGGATGCTTATTCTGCACGCTGTGGGTAGCACAGATCGCTACCCACAAGTGCCCTAGCACACAGCATGCCCTAGGAGGGGGGGACTTCTGGCTACCTATAAATCTGGCTAAACACCTGGCTCACTATATACCTGGCTAAACACCTGGCTGCACATCTGGCTACCTATACTTCTGGCTAACTATACCTGGCTGCACATCTGGCTACTTATACATCTGACTACCTATACCTGGCTGCACATCTGGCTACCTATACCTGTCTGCACATCTGGCTACCTATACCTGGCTGCACATCTTGCTACCTATACATCTGGCTATACATCTGGGTCTTATACTCACCATTGGCATGCTGATCTCTCGTCGCGTACCTCTGATAGCTTCCCCAGTGTCTTCTTCCATGTCCCTTGACGGATTTTGCTTCTCCCTCGGCGATCACATGTCCCCCGTTGATCGGCGTTGATGATACCAGGGTCACACAGTGTCATCAACATCTTGAAGAAAACATTTTTTTTAATTGAATTCAATACAATAACCTGTATTGAATTCAATATAAAAAAAAAAAATTGATTGCAAAAAAAAAAAAAATGGTTGGAAATTACTTGAAACACTTTTTGCATGGAAATCCTGGGGAAATTGAACGCCAGGGTGGTTAAGGGGCCCTGGGGCAAGCTTAAAGCGGAACTGTAGAGTGAAAATAAAAACATTGTTTCACCTACCTGGGGCTTCCCCAAGCCCCCAGCAGCTGTCCTGTCCCGCGCCGGTCCTGCCCGAGCCTCCGTTCTCCCGCCGCCGCTCCGTCCCGTACCTCGACTTGTAAGTCGATGCCAGCGCAGCCCTGCAAAGCATATCCTTTCTTCGCGTTCCTCTCTGCAATAGCGGGGAACACGAAGAAAGGATACGCGTGGCCAGAGCCGTGCAGGCACAGTGGCCCAGCAGCGAAACCGAAAGTAGCTGACGGTGGGAGAACGGCAGCTTGTCGAGAAGTGGCGCAGGAGGAGGACGGCTGCTGGGGCTTGGGGAAGCCCCAGGTAAGTGAAACAATGTGTTTATTTTCACTCTACAGGAGAATGCCGTCACTGCGGGCAGAGAGTGAATGTTTGCCGCTATCTGAATCCTACATGGGAGGGAGGGAGAGGACAGGAGGAGAAAGCACAGGGAAGGGATGAGCAGGGCACAGGAACATGTAATCCGAGGTAGGGAGAACAGTTGCCAGGGTCGGGCAGTGCAGGGGCCCCTGCAGAGGTCGAGGGCCCTGGGGAAATTGCCCCCTTTGCCTCTATGGCAGCGCCGGCCCTGACTATATCTGCAGGAGGGGGGTAAAATGGTGGTACTGAAAGGGACTGCTATTTGGGAGGCAGTATATAGGAGGCAGTATATAGGAGCTACCATAAAGCAGTTCATATAATGTGGGCATTTTATAGGGAAGCTATATATTGGAGACACCATAATGGGGGGAGCACTACAAGGGTGGCACTGTGTAAGAAGTCATAACATTTCAGTGCATTATAATGAAGGGCATACATATAGAACACTATATATGGATGAACCATAATGGGGGAACATTAGAACAATTTCAATGAGAAAGGTTTGCACACCTGGTTCACACACCTGCCATGCAGGTACAGAGTATAGGTAGCAAATGGGTGCAAAAAGTCAGTAAACCGGACCACCTTAATGGCCCTACACATACAGGAAAAAATAAAATGACTTGCACACCAACACTGAGATCAAAATGCATAAAGTTTTGTATTTTTAGAAAAAGTGAACAAAGTTTGGCTTGAGCTACAAATATACAAAGTATCACAGTATGAGTATACACAAATAATGGGAGCAAATCATGTGCCCCATGGGATAATAAACCTCGTCTGTTAGCTTTTAGCCAATAAATGCTGAACAACAATTATCCATATGTACAATCAGTATAGTAACAAACAGTCAATAGCCAGAGTAAACAAGAGGATAAATAGTATACAAGGTTATCCCAAACAGAGCTGGGACAAGGTCCTCCAGCACCCAAGGCTGAGACAGCAAAGTGCGCCCCTCCATCCCTGCCTCCCCAGCCGTCACACACTGATTGCTATTAGACTAAGAGGCGCCACAGGGCCCACAACCTCCCCAACACCTTAATATCTAGTTATCTGGCTTGCAGTCACTGCCATGTATCCCCTTTTATTATTTCTTTCTGCTTCAAACACAATTAGGAATGACAGCTGAATGAATTCTGCGCCCCCTCCTACACTGCGCCCTGAGGCTGGAGCCTCTCCAGCCTATGCCTCGGCCTGGCCCTGATCCCAAAAGGGTTAATACCCTGACAGCGCCGTTTCGGGGGTTTCCCTTCGTCAGAGGGTATATGCCTGGGCTCCTTGGATGGCAGCCCCTGTCTATATGAGAGCCTCAATCTTGCTTCTTCCTGTGCCCCAGAAACCCAGGTTGAAATGACCGCGATGATGTCACGCATCCCTGGCTGTGGCAGTGCAGGAGATGTAGTTAATTCTTGTGATAACATCTCCCAGGAGCAAAGCAGGTTATTTCGGCACTCAGCGCTGGGTGCCGCCATAGCAGCAATGCTATAATGTGTTCCCGGTGTAGCGGTAATTTGGGTCTTTGGCGGCTTCCAGACCCCGAATTATATCACCCTCCAAGTTGCGACAACTCGGAGGGGGAACAGTATTTAACACCACCTCAGAGTTTAGCAGCAGCTATTCGTTATTCGGCTCTCCCAGCACATAGACAATGGGCTCTATTCACAGTTATTTTCCCCATGCGGAAATGCACTTGCTGTAAGTTCCAGACTGAAATAAGACCATCTTTAAATTCACAAAATTGTATGCATTGTTTTCCCGCATGCGTAAAAAGTGCAGTAAAGGCTCAGACACGCTATAATCACTTTTCTGAGCGCTTTGTGATTAAAATTTTTAAAAAGCGCTGATCGATCATCACAAGCACTCAGAAAAGTGCTTATAATGTGGCTGAGCCCCAAAAGTCTGCAAAAGTCTGAATTTTTTTTTTTTGCGGAAATTACCAAGAAAAAGGGGCGCGTTATTTCTGACTTAACTACCTATTTTATATCACCTACAAGTACTTGGTGATATAATTCCCATTATTATTATTATTATTATTATTATTAGACACGTTGTTTATATAGTATGGTGCCCTTGCCAGCGATTCTATATTGGAATGACGACGCGAGAGGTGAGGGAACGAATACGAGAACATATTAAATCGGTAGAGACCGGAAGAGGATGTACTAGATTAATTGAACATTTTCGAATGGAACATGGAGGAGATTCCTCCGATAGGAGGTGATAGAGAACAAAGACTGTTAAGGCGGGAAAGTAGATGGATAATTAACACCAATGCTACAGGAGCATTAGGCCTCAATGATTGTGTCGATATGGCCTGTTTCTTAGACCCCTAGATTTTTTAGAGTGTATAAGTCAGGGGTCTCAAACTCGCGGCCCGTGGGCCATTTGCGGCCCTCGATACAATATTTTGTGGCCCTCGCCGGCAAAAGCTTCCTTATAGTTCGCTTCAGTGCTCCCAAGTAATCCGCCGCTAAACGAGGGCTGCAGAGCCCCCAAATCGCCCGGGGGCAATCCGCCAGCATTTCCTGGAAGGGGCAAAGGTTTCAGCTTCAGCTCTGCCCATCCTGACCTCGATTTGCGTCGGGGATACGGCGGATTACTTGTAATGGGAGCACTGAAGCGAACTATAATGTAAAATAGGCAAAATAGTTTGCTTCAGTGTGAATTTGATTTCGAAATAAAAATCAATGCAAGGGGCGGGGGGGGGGGGGTGGGGGGGGGGGCAGGAGCTGCTGATTGTGAAAACCCTTATGCGGCCCAGCCTCATCCTGACTTTGCCTCCTGCGGCCCCCAGGTAAATTGAGTTTGAGACCCCTGGTATAAGTAGATGGACCTTGTGTAATGAGCGGTCTCCCCCTTTTCAGAATCGTTTGATTTCATTGTTTTATATCGGGATTTAGCTGTAGTTGTGACTGTGGGGTATTGTGGGACTATAATGGATTGATTTTTGGAGGTGCTAGACTGAGCATACTTAGGATACAATATTAATGTAGAAACGGGATAGAGAGATCCATAGAACATTAAGCTAGTTCTGAGGGTTTGGCATCCCCGATTTTCTTTTCCTTCCCCCCCCCCCCCCCCCCCCCCCCTTTTCTATTTAGAATCTGAACATACTCACTATTTCCCTTTTAACCATTTTAAATCTGTATTTTTATATATTTTTTTTGCAGAATAAAGATGTGGTTTTTAACTAGTAACTTTGGTAAAATTAGCAGATGCCTTTAGCTGGGTTTAGCACCATCTAGTGGTTTTCAGAGTTTCCACAATTTAGCTGGAACCAGAAAACCACCGTGGAGCGCATAATCACTTCCTCCTCCTACTCCATTGGAGTTACGCATCATACACAGAAAATGTTACGCGTGCGCACAAGTATTTTTCACGCGTCATGCGGATCTCTTGATGCAAGTGCACAGGACCAAACAAGGATGATAAGAAGTGACGTTTTTGCGGCGTGACGTACGCAGAAACCGGAGCGGATGCCCGGCACTATTTAAGAATATGACGATGGACTTTTTTCCACGCACGGAGCCTCAGAGGAAGCTCGTTCAGAGCGAAACAGCTGTCAGGCGGACCGCTGCTCCCACACTGCCCCACAGCAAATATCAAAAAGGGTATGTATTTTCTCCATATACATGCTATGCTTATGGATCTACTTGCAGGATCAATAATATGGATGTAATAAACTACATATATGCTTAACCTTCATCTGTAGTGCCGGATGAGTTCATCTCTTTGTTTTATGATATATTTCCCTTCCCATTATTATTATTATTATTATTATTATTAAGTATTTATATAGCGCCGACATATTACGCAGCGCTGACGCCATTGACTTAACCACTTGCCGACCGCACACTCATAATGTGCGTCGGCAAAGTGGCAGCTGCAGGACCAGCGACGCAGTACTGCGTCGCCAGCTGCAGCCTAATTAATCAGGAAGCAGCCGCTCGTACGAGCGGCTGCTTCCTGTCAATTCACGGCGGGGGGCTCCGTGAATAGCCTGCGGGCCGCCGATGGCGGCTCGCAGGCTAGATGTAAACACAAGCGGAAATAATCCGCTTTGTTTACATTTGTACGGCGCTGCTGCGCAGCAGCGCCGTAAGGCAGATCGGCGATCCCCGGCCAATCAGCGGCCGGGGATCGCCTCCATGTGACAGGGGACGTCCTGTCACTGGCTGCACAGGACGGATAGCGTCCTGTGCAGCCCAGATCTCCCGGGGGAGCAGGTAGGAGAGGGAGGGGGAGGATTTCGCCGCGGAGGGGGGCTTTGAGGTGCCCCCCCCCCCGCAAAATGCCAGCCAGGAGGAGCGATCAGACCCCCCCTGCACATCATCCCCCTAGTGGGGAAAAAAGGGGGGCGATCTGATCGCTCTGAGTGCCCTTTGATCTGTGCTGGGGGCTGCACAGCCCACCCAGCACAGATCACCTAAAACAGCGCTGGTCCTTAAGGGGGGGTAAAGGGTGGGTCCTCAAGTGGTTAAATGGAGTCTTCAGCCTTGAGCGCTGTGTTTGCTGGACTTTAATTTTATTTATTTTTTTGGACAATTTTTTTTATGCCATTGTTTAATGTATGGTTTCCACATGTTTACTACGTTTCACCAATTTTTTTTTACGCATTGTTCCCGCATGCGGAAAACATGCAGTAAATTTTTAGCGAATTTGGAAAAAATGGGGAAATTATCACTGCTGGTAATGTAGTGGTAAAAAAATCTCTTACCTCATGTGTGATTGTGAATAGAGCCCAATATGTACTCTAGCAGGAGAGTTAATCACATGAAGAACTACATCTGGCATGCACCATGGCAACCAAGTTGCATAGCACCACTACAGGTACTTAATCCTGCCTTTCTGTGCCATGGACAGAGAAGATGGAGACCCTAATATAGGTGGGGGGCTAGGGCGGGTCAGTGAAAAATGGCGCCCAGCACCGTTAGATAAAAATGGCGCCCCATTCACTTACATTATCAAAAGATATTTATCGGTTTAAAAGGTTAAAAAAACGGCGCCAACCTTTTGAACAAAATTTATCGTTTTAAAACGTTTTTTTTTTTTGTCCTGCCTGAATGATATTTATCATTTTAACCTCTGCTTTGCTGCCGTTTGGAAAATATCTGCCTGCCGGCTTTAATGTTTAATAGCAAAGCCCCCTTAAAAGCTAAAAACGCCAAATTTGCAGGGAATGTTAAGAAGAAAATTGTGAACAAGAGGAAAAAATTTTTTTTTCAAAAAGACCTTATAGTTTTTGAGAAAATCGATTTTGAATATTCTTCTTCCGACCATGGGAAAATTAAACGCCCGCCGACTTTAGCGGTTAATAGCAAAGCCCCTTTAAATGCCAGAAACACCAAATGTGTAGGGAATGTTAAGAAGAATAGTGGGAACACGCCGAAAAAAAATTGTTCAAAAAGACCTTATAGTTTTTGAGAAAATCGATTTTTAAATCTTCAAAGAGGAAAATGTATCTATTTAAATCGCGTACTGACATTTCCGCGGCGGAAACAATTCCCGCCGACTTTAGCAGTTAATAGCAAAGTCCCCTTAAATCCTAGCAACACCAAATTTGCAGGATATGTTAAAAAGATACTGGGAAACAACATTTAAAAAGAAAATTGAAAAATTTTTTTTTTTTTTTTTTTTAAATTTAAATTTTTGGGTTATATTCAAAATCGATTTTCTCAAACTATAAGGTCTTTTTGAAATTTTTTCCCTCTTGTTCACAATTTTCTTCTTAACATTCCCTGCAAATTCTGTGTTTTTTAGCTTTTTAAGGGGGCTTTGCTATTAAACATTAAAGCCGGCGGGCAGATATTTTCCAAACGGCAGCAAAGCAGGGGTTAAAAAGATAAATATCGTTCAGGCAGGATTCAAAAAAATATTTTAAAACGATAAATTTCGTTCAAAAGGTTTGCACTATTTTAACCTTTAAAACGATAAATATCGTTTTAAACATATATCGGGCAGAAGGGGGCGCCATTATTTAGCCGGCGCCATTTTTCACTGGATGCGGCTAGGGAGCAGCCCTCTGTAGGTAAGTATATCCACACTGCCCACCCCAAAAGCCCACTGATTTTTAAAGTTTGTTTTATATAAGGAACACCCAGGTGCTCAGATTCCTTTAACATTTTGCTGCCCCTTTTTCCTTTCCTGAGGACTACCAGGGATCCTATAAAAGTTTTGGAGATCCATAAAGGTCACAAAGACAGGATGTGAGGGAAATTCTTCCAAATAGTACACAGGCAACAGTTACAACCTGGCAGACGTTATAGCGTACGTTAAAAAGGGGCGCTGGTAAAAAAGGGCGCGGGGTTTTAAACGATAAGCATGGATAACGTTTAAAAATGAATTGTACTGTATTTCGTTTAAAATTAATGTTTTATAAAGTTATAAATCATTAAATAATGTGCATGAAATCGGCAATTGTAAAAACGTTAATCTTCCGTTTAAATAGTGAAACATATAATAACGTTTAAAAAAAAATTACTAAGTAACCCTCCCTGTACCTACCCCTAACCCCTAGACCCCCCTGTTGGTGCCTAAACCTAAGACCCCCCTGTTGGTGCCTAAACCTAAGACCCCCCTGTTGGTGCCTAAACCTAAGACCCCCCTGATGGTGCCTAAACCTAAGACCCTCCTTAGTGATCACTGTATTGTGTGTAGAATAATGTTTTAAAAACAGTAAGGGATAAAATATATTACAATTTACGTTACGTACTGATCGCTTTGTTTCGTGAATAATAATGTTTTACAAACACTAAGGGATAACATTTAAAATAATGTTTTATTGAAATAGGAAACGTAAATCATCACAAGCAGTTATAAAACATGAAAAATCTTTGGGCGCCGTTGGAAAACGTTATTATTCTCGGGCGCCCTTTTTTCCTGTTCGGCGCCCAGTAAACGATAATTATTATGGGAGTGAATGGCGGCGCCCGATTTGTCCACTAGCCACCTGCGCCTTTTTTTTACTGTTTCTGACGTTATAACCCTTAGTGCTGTTTCATAAAGTTGTGATCAAATCACAACAAAGCCAAAGACTCGCACTGCTTGGTAGCCTTGTGGTGCAACCACACAATGACGCATACAGTACAATTAAAGGGGTTCTGTGGGGGGTTGTGGAAGAGAAAAGCGGACACTTACCTTGGGCTTCTATCAGCCCGGTGCAGCGGTAATGTCCCACGCCGTCCTCCTCCCATCTGCCGTTCTCCACCGCCAGCCCCGGTCTAAGCGGCATGGGATCCAACTGCGGCTGCGCTAGAGTGGCCGCGCACCCGCTCGCTTCCGCCTGCGTCATCGGAAGCTTAATGCGCAAGCGCAGTACAATGCTCCGTTGTACTGCGCCTGTGCAGTAAGCCTCAGATGACGCGAGCGGAGGCACGGCAACGCGCATTATTCGTCTGTATGTCAGACGAATAATAGCCCGGTGCCGGCTGCGGGGAATGGCGGATGAGAGCAGGACGTCGTGGGACATTACCGCTGCATGGGGCTCATAGAAGCCCAAGGTAAGTGGCAGTTTTTCTCTTTAGAAACCCCCACAGATCCCCTTTAAAGTATGCCTCACTCACACTGCAAAAGCACACATTGCTCTGTTAACACACACCATGCTGGATGTGAAAGGAATATCATTCTGATGCGATAATATTGTCCATTGTGACACAACAGACATAGGGCACGATCCAATTCACTTTCTTTCCTACGTGTTCTCCTAGGTGGTATTTTCACATTTCAGCAAAAATGCCTTTTAACCATTTCACCACTGAGGGGTTTTGCCCCTTGAGCACCAGAGCAATTTTCACCTTTCAGCGCTCCTTCCATTCATTCGTCTATAACTTTAAGATTACTTATCACACTGAAATGAACTATATCTTGTTTTTTCCGCCACCAATTAGGCTTTCTTTAGGTGGGACATTATGCCAAGAATTATTTTATTCTAAATATGTTTTAATGGGAAAACAAGAAAAATGTGGAAAAAAATTCATTATTTTTCAGTTTTCGGCAATTATAGTTTTTAAATAATGCATGCTACTGTAATTAAAACCCATGAAATGTATTTGCCCATTTGTCCCGGTTATAAAACCGTTTAAATTATGTCCCTATCACAATGTTTGGCGCCAATATTTTATTTGGAAATAAAGGTGCATTTTTTTCAGTTTTGCGTCCATCCCTAATTACAAGCCCATAGTTTATAAAGTAACAGTGTTGTACCCTCCTGACATAAAAAAAAATACATAAATAGTTACCTTAGGGACTGAACTTTTTAAATATTTAATTGTAAATTTTTTTTATTTTTTTTTTTAATTACAAAAAAAAAACCGGGGAGTGTGGGAGGTAATGAGTAAATTTTTTGTGTATAAGTAATGTATTTGTATGTGAAAAATGCTTTAGGGTGTAGTTTTACTATTTGGCCACAAGATGGCCACAGTAACATTTTGTTTATGCGACCTGCAAGCGGATGGACGCTTGCAGGAAGTACAAAGGCTGGGAACTTTTTTTTTTTTCACAATGATTGCGCTGCTTATCGGAGAAGCAGCAGATCATTGCGGGGCTTAGATCAACGAACGGGAATGGATTTTCCTGTTCATTGATCTCCGGGCGAGCAGGCGGCGGTGTGCATGCGAGCAGGAGCGCAGGCATGAGCGGGAGCGCGGGCAGCGGCGGGAGTGCGGGAAGTACGGATTTCTCCGTCCCTGGTGGTAAAAGGATGGAAAAAGGGACAGAGAAATTCGTACGGGTGGGGGTAAAGTGGTTAAAGGACCTGTGTTGTGAAAATCTTAAAATTTAAAATACATGTAAACGAATACAAATAAGAAGTACATTTCTTTCAGAGTAAAATGAGCCATAAATTACTTTTCTCCTATGTTCCTGTCACTTACAGTAAGTAGTAGAAATCTGACATTACCGACAGATTTTGGACTAGCCCAACTTCTCATGGGGGGTTCTAAGGGTTTTCTTTATTTTTAAAAGCACTTCATGAATGGCAGTTGCTCTGTCCAACTGCCAAAGAAGTGTACAGTGAGCAGGGAGGCTGGCCAGCATCAGTGTATAAATCAGGGAATGTCTTTATAAAGCATAAGGGCCCGTTTCCACTATTGCGGTTTCCGGCCACGATTCCGCAGAGTTTCCCCGCACACGAATCGCACAGGAAAACTCTGCCATAGGGGATAACGGCGCCGCGGCCGAATCGCTTGCGGGAGCGATTCGGCTGAAACCCCCCGCAGAATTCGCGGTGGAGGCTGCGAATCCCATAGCCGTGCATGGCACGGCTCATGGGATTCGGCCTGCGATCCCGTCTACCCGCTTAGTGCCGGCGTGCGTCTGCGTGACGCATGCCGCACTAGTGGAAATGAGCCCTAAAGGCCATGCTGAAAATCCCTCATGAAGAGATGGACTAACCCAAAACCTGTCGGTAATGTCAGATTTCTACTACTTACTGTAAGTGACAGCAACATAGGAGAAAAGTGATGTATGGCTCATTTTACTCTGGAAGAAATGTACTTCTTATTTGTATGCATTTTAAGATTTTCACGACAGTGAAAGGGCCTGTCTCCACTCGTTTTTCTGCAGGAGTTATCTGACAGTTTTGCATTGCTGTCAATTGTTTTTCTGCATGTGAAAAACTCATTCAAGTGTGAACTAGCCCTTTGATTAAAATTGGTTGCAGTTTTCCTGTGCATAGAACAACTGATAAGTGGAGACAGGACCTGAGCCACCAGCAAGAAAGAAAATACAATACTCAGAATAATTTTGACAGTACTTTTTTTACCTACGTTTTGATACTTTTTCAATTGCAGGGTGCTGAATAGAGATGGCCCAAGCGGTTTGCCGGCGAACTTCCGTGGTTCGCGATCGCGGAGAACCGCAAACTTTTCCAGAAGTTCAATTCGCGCCCATAGTGCATCATGAGGGTCAACTTTGACCCTCTACATCACAGTCAGCAGGCACATTGTAGCCAATCAGGCTACACTCCCTCCTGGAGCCCCCTCCTCCCCCCCCCCCTTATAAAAGGCAGGCAGCGTCAGGCTTTTCACTCACACGTGTGCCACTGCCTGCAGTAATTAGTGAAGGGAGAGCTGCTGCAGACTCTTATAGGGAAAGCTTAGTTAGGCTATTGTAGGCTTCTTAGCTTGCTCCTTGCTGATTCTTATTGCTAAAAAAGCACCCCACAACAGCTCTTTTGAGAGCTAATCTTGTTCTTGTGATCTATTTTTGTGTGTGTGTGTGTGTGTGTGTGTGTGTGTGTGTGTGTGTGTGTGTCCCACTGACACTTGTGTTGCACAGACAGCCTTGGTAATTCCTACTGTGTGTGCCACTGCCAGGCCCAGCACATTCAGTACCTGTCTGTGTGTGACAGGTGCACGTTGTAATACCCACTGCATATACCTACCTGTTGTTCACTGTGCACCCACCCACCTACGTGAGTGCATACAGTGTTACTGCCTGTCCGGTACCTGTCTGTATGTGACAGGTGAACATTGTAATACCCACTGCATATACCTATCTCTTGTTCACTGTGCACCCACCCACCTACGTGAGCGCACGCAGTGTCACTGTGCCTGTCCGGTATCTGTCTGTGTGTGACAGGTGCACAGGTGTCTCTGCATACCTTTCACTGCATCTGTGACTGCACATTGTATTATACCTGGCAGTCAGTGCATACCTTTCACTTGAATGGATGGCAGACTTGCCCTCCATAACAGATTCTCGTTAAAGGTAGTAAAGTCGATCAGTGTCATATACAGCAGGGCCTCGAAAGTCCTCCCGTATTGTTATTTTTTGTCACTACCTCGGGACTTGCATGCCATGCCTGCTGCCTTCCTTGGATGTGTGGTGGTAGCCGTTTCTCAGGCTCCAACTCCGGACCGGAATCGAACCCTGACTCCCCAGCCGTACACTTTCTTTAATAATGGTAGAGAAAGAACCATCGACAGTATGAGCAGCGATGTACTACTGGGTGTGCAGGCTTAACCTGTGGCCAGAGCTGTCACAATTTGCCATCCAACTTCTGTCTTGCACTGCCTCAAGCGTCCTGTCAGAAAGGACCTTCAGTGCAGCATTGTCACTGAGAAGAGAAGTCGCCTAAGTCACAAAAGTGTTCAGTACCTGACGTTTATCAAAATGAATGAGGCATGGATCCCGGAGGGCCACTGCCCGCTCGAAGACTAAGTCAGTCCCCACACACAGCATCTCTGCCTGCACGCCGTGTGACTGCCTGCCGCAAGACTAAGATGCTCCCCACACAGCACCTCTGCCCGCAGGCCGCTTGAAATGAAGCAATGAACGCCGGCTATACGAGTGTCTCGGGGGGGGGGGGGGGTGTCGTTGCTTCATTGTGGACAGACCAAATTTGATCAGCTGGACAGTCACTGTTCGGTCATTCAGCTACCTTAGCCCGGCGACCATATGGGCTGGAAAGCCGCCATCACCTGCACTATCATCATGGTGCGCACCAGTAAAGCACGGCCGTCACAACACAAACAGCTGTTTGCGGTGCGTTACACAGTGAGTTTGGTGTGTCAGTGTGAAGCAGTACTCTAATTACACTCCCTGATTGATGTATACACATGCAAGATGTTTTAAAGCACTTTAGGCCTGCAATTTAGCATTCAATGTGATTTCTGCCCTTAAAACGCAGCTTTCAAATCCAGATTTTTCCCCTGGACTTTTGACAAGACAAGACAAGACAAATAACATTTATATTGCGCTTTTCTCCTTGCGGACTCAAAGCGCCAGAGCAGAGCAGCAGCCACTAGGGTGCGCTCTATTGGCAGTAGCAGTGTAAGGGAGACTTGCCAAAGGTCTCCTACTGAATTAGTGCTGGCTTACTGAACAGGCAGAGCCGAGATTCGAACCCAGGTCTCCTGTGTCAGAGGCAGAGCCCTTAACCATTACACCATCAGCCAACTTTTGGCGTCTATCCCACTCCGCCATGCCCCTCTCCAGGTGTTAGACACCTTGAAACATCTTTTCCATCATTTTTGTGGCCAGCATAAATGTTTCTAGTTTTCAAAGTTCGCCTCCCCATTGATGTCTATTGCGGTTCGCAAAAGATTCATGCAAACTGAACTTTTGCGGAAGTTCGCATTCGCGGTTTGCGAACCAAAAATCGGAGGATCGGGCCATCACTAGTGCTGAAAAGTAATTTTAAACAGAGATTAAAAAAAATATCTCCCAAGAGAAAACTTAGGAGAAAAAGCTTTTAATGTGACAGGGCACTAACCCACATTGTACAAAATCAGATTTTGTTTTTTGTTTCTTTGGTGTTAGACATCCCAGCACTTTATGTACATTATAATGAAGTTGCACCACACCATCTTTTTATTCAGAGGATACAATTGAATAAACACAGCAACAGTTTCAGACAATTGAATGAACCCAGCAACAGTTTAGGTAAACGTTTGCTGTGTTTATTCAATTGTATGCTCTAAAGAGTGTGCTGCTCCATCTTGTTATTTCATTGGTAGGTGTGAAGAAGGGGACCTCCACTGATTTCCTGCATCTACGCATATAAGCAGCTATAACAATGCAGCTATTATCGGGAACCCTGTAACCAAAAATCGACACACAGGCATGTATATTAATACAAGGGATGCGCCATGTTTCAGCATATCATCGGCATGTGGGGTGACCTAGGAGATATCTCATAATCCAGGGAGCCCACAGCCCAGATCTAGTTAAATGCATTGAGTTTAGATGCAACGAGTAGGAGATATTCTCCATATGATAAATCCACCATATTTTGTCTAAAAGGACCAAGGAAGGGGGGGGGGGGGGGGTGGAAAGCCTTTCCATAATTTAGTAATAAGTCGCCAGCCACACAGAATAAGGCAACCAATTTATTCTGATATTTGTTGAGGTTGGTGTATTTTCTGCTGAAAAGTGCCATCCCTATGTTTTCCTGGGTTTTAATTTTTTCAGTGACGGAGATCTGATTAAAGCAGGTATTCCAGAAGTTCTGGATGACTGGGCAAGACTACCAGCAGTGTTCTGTATGTGCCTCTGTGGAGGCACAATGAAAGCATAAGTTGGAGGTGGACGGGAAGATTCTAGAGATCCCTAGGGGTTGGGTATCATTCATAAAAGATTTTGGAAGCTTTTTCCTTGCACCCTTCCTTTATAAGGATGTTGTGTGCTGCTGACCTCCTGGCTTATATGTGCATTATATGGAGGGACAGATTTTGCAGAGGTGCAAAATTAGGGTAAAAAGCATCTCTCAGAACAGTGCTCACTTTCCTCCTCAGTCATACTGCAATATTTTGACACAGTCCAATGCAGACAAAAAAATGCCTCACCTTTACTACATTGGTACATAAAGGCAGACCGTGCACCGCTCCTGTTGCTGCTTTTTATTTCTGCATAAGCCACTACAAAACATTAAAGACCATGTCCATAAAAGTAACAGGCATATTCACCAAACCTGGGTCCGGAAATAGTGTGGAGATGGGTGCAGGGAGGGTGACCAGGGGGTGGATGGACGGCACAACAGCCGTTTCGCGCCGGTGTGGCGCTTGCTCACGTGCGTGTGTCCTGGGCCTTTACTACATGTTACTGGAGCTGTTTCCTTCCATACCGTTACTCTTTACCATCTTTTATTTATCCCAGTAGGTCTTGTATTCTTGCTGTGAAGCAACTAAATTATGAAACCAGCTGTTAGTCAACATTTGTTGCTTGATTTATGGCTCAAAGTAGATCGGAGGATGGAGCTACAAACCCTCTAAGTTATGATATGGTGGACAAACGATATGTGGAACCCTGATAAAATATGGTGAAACAGCTGTTCATAATGAGGTGAGAGACTTTATTGACAGGTCATTAGAAGGAATCATGGACACCAAGTGAGCTTGCAGATGGAGCCCTCCCCTGCAAATGTGTTTAACAAATCAAAGCCTATGCCCATAAATTTGACTGACTACGCTAACTAGGCAGGTAACTAACAAGCCATATTTGAAATCTTGTATCTTCTTCCTATTTGTTAACTGCTGTAGAATTAGTTTAGGAAATATTTCCTATCCATGGACCAAAACTGAAAGTCTAGCCCTAGCTTCATAAATTTCTTGAAAGATTTTATCTGTACCTAAAAGAGGGGGGAGCGGGCAAATGTACAGTATGCCCATTCCAAAGGCTAGGAACGAAAAGAGATGATTAACTTTGTAAGGTACACATGCTGGATTAAAGGGGATCTGAAGTGAAAATAAACTTATGATATAATGAATTGTATGTGTAGTACAGCTAAGGCATAGAACACTAGTAGCAAAGATGTGAGTCTCATTGTTTTCAATACAGGAAGAGTTAAGAAACTTCAGTTGTTATGAATGCAACAGAGCTTCTCTGAGATCTCTGACCTTGGTTGGCTAGAGTGCTATTTTCTGAATCACTTACACATCAAAGAAACAGTGAAAGACAACTTCAAATAAGATTTTACTGCAGGGAAGTTCAAAGGCAATGCGAAGAATCCACAGCACCACGTCAGTAATGTATAGCTATTTTATTGTTTAAAATAATAAAGAGATAGCGATAGCAGCGACAGATGCTGTTTTGGACACGGTCCTTCCTCAAGCTGTGTCAGGTCGTGTTACTCTGAAGTGTAACACACACATCATCCCTTATATATCAACCAGAAATACAAAACAACCAATCAGGATGTAGAGAGGATACAGAGGACCTGATGGGGAACTGCAAAACACCATATGATCTCCACCCCTTATGACATCACTTAAGCCAGCCAATCCTAAAGTGCCACAAAAATTCAAAATCACCCTTACTTCCTTAAAAATGATACAGCGCTCACCACCTTCAATAGCATCAGTCTAGTTCGCTGCTTGTTGCCAAAATGTCAAGAAGTAGTCTTTCCTTCACACCAAAATCCTTGTAATGCAGCTGCGCCTCTAGTCCTGGTACACACTACAAGTTGGCCCTTTTAGTCCTAGAATGAAAGAGGCAAGTACATAGCGGGTAACCTCTAAATACAGTACATGAGTGTACATTCAAACACACTGTGTTAGGTTACTGCCACCACATGCAGGGCGGGGACATCCACTCCCCCTTAAAGGGAACCAGAGATGATCAATGCTGGAAAAATGATAAAGCTTTTATACATACCTGGGGCTTACTCCAGCCCCATAAGCCTGGATCGCTCCCACGCTGCCATCCTCCGCTTCCTCTATAGCCGGTACCGGGTCCCGTCACTTCCGGCGGACGCGACCAATTATCCGCATGCACAGGGGCTCCCTCCATAACCTTACGCATGCGGCTGCGTAGTATGCAGCCGCACGCGTAAGCATATGGAGGGAGCCCCTGTGATGCGGACAATTGGCCGCGTCCGCCGGCCGACTGGCGGAAATGACGGGACCCGGTACCGGCGGATCCAGGCAGCTGAGGACGGCGGCGTGGGAGCGATCCAGGCTTATAGGGCTGGAGGAAGCCCCAGGTATGTATAACAGCTCTGGTTCTCTTTAGCTCTGGTTATCTTTAAGTTCCCTGCTCACCAGATATCTTCTTGTCTCTAAAGGTGCGTACACACGCACTACCAAATGCAACGACGGGTCCGCCGGACACTCCTGCTGGGCGGTCTTTAGCCGACAGTATGCGCGTGTGAGGGACTGATAAGGCTGTTTCTGAACGATCTGCTGAGCGTATCACATAATCACCATATAGGATCTGTAATTATAGCACAAGAGCACTCCTCGTGGCGTTAGAAAGTCTTTTAATCTGGCTCACCGGCCCCAAATAAAACATGCGCACCATAAATAAGTATAAAACAGCGTATCTCACAATCCTAGTTGCGGCAAGTAGATCTCTCCTCTTCCCCGCTATGCGCCATCCGGTATTCTCCGTGATGTGTTGATCATGTAGCGTGCATGTCTAGGCTCCGCCCAACGTGTTTCGTCACTGTCGGCGTGACTCATCAGGGGCTATGACACGCACACCTAGCTACCAGTATTCATATGCCGAGTGCCCGCCCAGCCGCCTCCCCCTTCTCTGCATATCCCGACTGGGGTGTACGTCAATTGGTTCACAGCAGGGAAGGGGCGAGACCTTAGCCAGGGTCAAAATAACAGAGCGTGCTACCTTCCTATACACCAGACTTCTGTGGGTCTTTAGGTCCCTGGTGGTTCTGCCCACATATATAAAACCGCATGCGCACCATAGCAGGTACACCACATATGTAGATGAACATGTCAGAAAGGTTTTAATACTGAACGACATATGATTTGAGTAAGAAGTGACATATCTAATAATTTCCCTTCTGTGAGGTAATTTGCACCCTTGACAGTTTCCACATGGGTAAAAACCAGGTTGTTGCCATACATGAGATATGGCAACAACCTGTTTTTTATTACTCTCTTACTTCTTACTCAAATCATATGTCGTTCAGTATTAAAACCTTTCTTGTTCATCTACATATGTGGTGTACCTGCTATGGTGCGCATGCGGTTTTCAATATGTGGGCAGAACTACCAGGGACCTAAAGACCCACATAGGGGAACATATATACAAAATTAAAAAGGGTCATGAGGACCAAAGTGTTTCAGCCCACTTTAAAAGGTCCCATGCTTGCAACCAAAATCTCTTGAAATTCTGTGTTTTAGAAAAACATACTCCAAAGTGTAGGGGATGTAATCGCTTGCGGGAATTATCAAAGCTGGAAACTTTATGGATCCACAGGTTGGGGAGCCTAAAACCCCAGGGTTCAAACATTGAGATTGAGGGGTGAAATGAATAAGGATGGGATGGTTGCCAGGTGGATACCCTAAATTGTAACTATGGGAGCATCATGCCCAACTTATGGAGACCTTCCCCTAAAGAAGCTAGGGTTGTAATTTGTACTTTTCATGTGTGGGGGGACAGGTGGAACAAATAAGGGTAAGCTAGATGGCAGGGGGAGCTTTAAATGGCGAGGAGGGATCCCTGCCCACCCAGTGAAGATAATGAGGAATTAGGCTGGCAAAGATCGAAGCTGAAAATCAAATCGCTAGGGATTTTAAATCTAACCCAAAAAATTTTTACAAGTACATCAACTCTAAAAAAGGAAAGGTTGACTGTATAGGACTCCTAAAGGATGAGGGTGGGAACCCAATGGTGGATGACCAAGGTAAGGCAGAGTTATTAAATGCTTTCTTTGCTTCCGTCTTCAGAAAGGAAACTGCACTGTTGCAAATTACAGAGGCAGAAGAGTCTCAATCTTCTAACTGTAATATTAAATACTTAACGCAGGAAGAAGTGAAGGCAAGACTAAATAAATTAAAAATAGACAAGGCACCTGGCCCGGATGGCATGCATCCTCGGGTCCTAAGGGAATTAAGTTCAGTTATAGATAAACCCCTTCATCTTATCTTTTGTGACTCTCTTGCAACTGGCAGAGCCCCAGTGGATTGGCGTACAGCCCACGTTTTCCCATTATTTAAGAAGGGCAAAAAATCAGATCCAGGAAATTATAGACCTGTAAGCTTAACATCAGTTGTATGCAAACTATTTGAGGGGTTACTAAGAGATACTATACATGACTTCATAGTAGAAAATAATCTTATTTCTCAGCATCAACATGGGTTTACTAAAGATAGGTCCTGTTTGACTAACATGCTCAGCTTTTATGAGGTAGTGAATGCTAATATGGATATTGGGAATGCTATAGATGTGATATACTTAGACTTTGCAAAGGCCTTTGACACTGTTCCCCACAAAAGTCTGGTGCAAAAGTTGAGGATGCAAGGACTGGGGAAGAGTCTGTGGGAACTGGCTAATGGACAGAAAACAAAGAGTTTTGGTCAATGGATCGCACTCAAAATGGGAGACTGTTAGCAGTGGTGTACCACAGGGGTCTGTTCTGGGTCCAGTGCTCTTCAATTTATTTATTAATGACCTAGTAGATGCAGTAGTGAGCAATGTTGCTATTTTTTGCAGATGATACAAAACTGTGCAGAATCATCAACTCTCAGGAAGATAGTGTCATATTGCAACAAGATCTGGATAGGATGGCTATATGGGCACATACATGGCAGATGAAATTCAATGTTGAAAAATGTAAAGTCATGCATTTTGGGCGTACCAATGGTCTAGCACCATACAAAATAAATGGGATACAGTTGGGACATCAAACTTGGAGAAGAACTTAGGAGTACTCATCGACAACAAGTTAAATAATCGTACTCAATGCCAAGCCGCTGCAGCTAAAGCTAACAAAATTTTGGGATGCATTAACAGGGAAATAAAAACTCAAGATACTAGCATAATATTGCCCCTGTTTAACTCTCTAGTAAGGCCACATCTGGAATATGGAATTCAGTTCTGGGCACCACATTACAAAAAAGATATTGCAGTTTTAGAGCAGGTGCAGAGACGAGCAACAAAATTGATACGTGGAATGGAAGGTCTCGCTTACCAAGAAAGGTTAGATAAACTGGGTTTATTTAGTCTAGAGAAAAGACGCCTTAGAGGGGATCTAATTAACATGTATAAATACATCAGAGGGCAATATAATAGCTTGGCGGATGAGCTTGTTGTCCCTAGGCCTTCTCAAAGGACTAGAGGACATGATCTGCGCATGGAGGAAAAACGTTTTAGCCATTTATTTAGGAAAGGGTTCTTTACAGTAAGAGTGATTAAAATGTGGAATGCATTGTCTCAGGAAGTCGTTATGGCAAACTCTATACCTGCATTTAAAGGGGGCTTGGATGCTTTACTTGCGTTGAAAGACATCCATGGCTACAATTACTAGGTAATGCCTAATGATGTTGATCCAGGGCTTTTATCTGATTGCCATCTGGAGTCGGGAAGGAATTTTCCCTTTTGGGGCTAATTGGACCATGCCTTGTAAGGGTTTTTTCGCCTTCCTCTGGATCAACAGGGATATTTCAGGGAGCAGGCTGGTGTTGTACTTTATACTGGTTGAACTCGATAGACGTATGTCTTTTATCAACCAAAATAACTATGTAACTATAATGCCTTGAGCTGTGAGATATTTTTGTTCTGTTTACATGAGTCAATCTCTTAAGTCACTCCCAAGCCGCACAAACCCGCACAAAAATCTGCACAGACCCATTCAAAGGGTCATTCGTTCTGCTCTGTTACATAGTTTAAAATGCAGAGTGTAGTTTGTATACTGCAAATATTAGAGACTGATGCAATGTTATAAAAAAAAAAAAGCTATATAACTGAAAATTAAAAATTGAGACTCTTTTCTTTGCTACTAATGTTCTATTAATTATCCGTACAACTCATACAATTCATTACATCATACATTTTGTTTTTTCACTTCAGTGTCACTTTAAACTCAGCCGAGGCTTTCTGGTCTGGTAGGATACAGTATTTAGTGATGAATATAGTGAATTATATATAGGGGGTTACAGAAAGGGGAACCAAAGCACTGAAAAAGTAGTGAAAACCTTTCCGCAAATGAAAGGAGTTTGTATGTTCTCCCTGTGTCTGCACAGGTATCCTCCGGGCACTCCAGTTTCCTCCCACATCCCAAAAACGTACACATAAGTTAATAGGATTCCCTCTAAAATTGGCCCTAGACTATGAAACATATATATATATCTCCATCCATCCATCCATCCATCCATACACACACATATATGACTATGGTAGGGACTAGATTGTGAGCCCCTCTGAGGGACAGTTAGTGACAAAGACAACATACTCTGTACAGCACTGCATAAGCGCTTTATAAATACTTAAATAAATAAAATACACTCTAATAATCATAGATCCATAATATATAATAACACAGTTGCTGACAAGAATTGTCCATAAACTTTCCATGCAAGTTTTAGAAGTATTGAAGATCCAAATGAAGCTTTGGGTTATTGCATTTTGTTGCATAATAATAATAAATAAATGGTATAGTATAGAAGTTGTGGTCACCTATGGAATAATAACTTCTATACTATAACTATAAATGTTTACATGGGGCAGAAAATCAAGATGGTATTAAATTCCCATCCATATTAAAGTCCTCACATTGCTTTATCAACTGAGGCAGTGATGTCCACCAATCTTTAATGCACGGACACGGGGGCATATTTATATTTGGGAGGCGGCAGATGCAGCATTATGAGGGCACATTTACATTTGAGGGGACAGTGGCTGGAGGTTCCACTCCATTCGTCGATTGTCTCGATATCGCACGTCGTTACTTCCACACACCTGATTGACCATGTCGTCCCGAGATTTCCCCGCTTGCTCGATTGATACATTTGACCAATTTTGGCCTGAAATCGGTTGCATTGTTGATCAAACCTACTTCTTGCTGCATCCATTTTTATCCAATTCAACAGAATGATCGAAATGGATGATTGATTAGGTCGCAAAATCGCTAGATATAAGGCCACTTTAGTCTTTTATCTAATACCTTTATCAAGTCCCCAGAGGAAAAAGTCAATGGGCGTGATATCAGGGGAACAATACAGTGATAGCAGATTCAGTACTGTGTTACTACTCATTCTCCACTAGATGTCAGTCATTACACTAAATGAGTGTTTCTGAAACATTGCTCGCTTCTGCAGCACTCCGTCTATGCTGTGCCCTGGTACCTCTTGTACTAGTAACATTGATCACACATCTTTACAGATTAGTATTATTACTAGTAAAAAGGGCCGCCCGTTAAAAAAACAGACTGTAGGCCACAGCTACACGGACGCGCCCTTTACACGAGCACCGCTGTCCAATGTTCATCTGCATGCCGCACATGCGTGCCAGGCACAATGGACAGGAGGACAGAGGGACAGGGGTTTTATTATATAGGATTATCGATTTATAAAGCGCCACTGTACAAAGTAAGGAACAAACCCGGGATACACAATAATACAGACAGCATAAAACTGGTACAAAATACAGAATTGGCCATTATTGTGGCAGATTTACCATGATGAATAAAATGTATAACAAATTCCAAAACACAAAAGGGTGGGAGAGCCCTGCCCTTGCCAGCTTACAATCAGATGAGATTCATTCTGAACTTGGTCTTAACCAAAACCTTTACTTGCCAACTGCTCCACGCCAATTGGGGTGAGCAGTGCGGCAGCCCCAGGACCGCTCCACGCCGATTGGCGTTAACGGCCTTTTTTGGGGCTAGCAAGAGAGCGCGCGCATCTCCTGCTTGGAAGGCGGAGCTCCACTCCGCCTTCAGTCTCCCAGCGGCGATCGCCGCTCGGGGAGACTGTTAGACAGTGAAACCGCCGCCTAATAGGGTAGTACATCACTGCGATCTAAGGCAGCGCTGTACTGGGGACAGCCATGTGACACGGCTGTCTCCCTGGGGGACAGAGAAGCGATCGGCGGTGATAGGCTGATGGGGGGAGGGAGGGAGGTAAAAATATTAAAGAAACAGGCGTTTTTATAAAAAAAAATATTTGAAAAAAAATAAAAATAAATAAACATTGGGGGAGCGATCAGACCCCACCAACAGAGAGCTCTGTTGGTGGGAAGAAAAGAGGGGGGGGGGAATCACTTGTGTGCTGAGTTGTGCGGCCCTGCAGCGAGCCCTTAAAGCTGCAGTGGCCTATTTAATTAAAAATGGCCTGGTCACTAGGGGGGTTTAACACCGCGGCCCTCAAGTGGTTAAGGGCACTCGTACAAACCCGCACTATTTTGTCTTGCTGTGTACGGCATCTGTTATAGGCATGTGACACTAGAGTGTTTTCTCCCTCAAAACACGTCCTACAAAAAAGTTGTGAACTCTGTGATATCCCATCTAAAGTGAGCACAAAACCCAACTACTACTGCTGCATGGAGAACACTGCAGTTAATGATGTTATATTTGTCTATATAGAAATCCTGAGACCTCAAACAGAGTTCATTATTGTTTCTGTAAAATCTGCAATCATTTGGTAGCCAGCCACTTAAATTACATCTGTAACATGAGAGCTACGCAGGTTGACTTCCTAACAAGTGCGAGTGTTTTCTTTAGCTGTAATCCTGATCAGGAGGCTATAAAACTTTTGGGCCACCCATTAAGAATGTATTTTAGCCAGAAGACTAACATTAGCTTGCATTTTTAGGCAGGGAGGTTGGAATCTTCTGTAGTCAGGGCCGGATTTAGGCCAAGGCCTCCTAGGCCATGGCCTAGGGCACCACAGGAGCAAGGGCACCAAATCAGCAGGCTAAACTGTTGCAGCATTTGCAAGCTTGCAAATGCTGTAATGCAGGGAGATCAGGTGAGTGCTTGACCGCGGTACTCTGCTGCCAGCCGCCTGTGCAGCAGCCACCTTGCTCTCTGTGCACATTTGCATTGTGGCTGGTGGCTATGGACATGGACAGCTTTGGAGACGGAAATGAAGAGAAAGCTTCTGCACTGGAGACGAGTGGAGAAATTAGTGACACTGAGGGCTGCTGCGGTGAGAAGGCGAGCTAACTACCTATACTGAAAGGGGTGGAAAAGTCATTTGGCTACCTATGCCGGAGGGAACGGGAGAGGGGGACATCTGGCTACCTATACCGGAGCGAAAGGGGGAGGGGTCATCTGGCTACCTATACTGGAGGTAAGGGGAGGGGTCATCTCACTACCTATACTGAAGGGGGGCGGCTGGTGACAGTGGCCTTGGGCGGTAAAGAGTACAAATCCGGCCCTGTCTGTAGTTCCTTAATAATGGTAGGGCACTTGCATGATGAACAGGGATTGCAGAGGTTGTGACTGCATTTGGATCGTTGGAGAAAAAAGCCCCTCTTGTCCATGAGTCCAGTCATTTCAAATTCAATTCTATATACTACTGAACACTCTCCCTCCCTTTATGTTTGCACTTTGACACCCAATCTCTTGCTGCAACCACTGCTCCCTCTACATCCTCTCTCTGAAGCTTCAGGAATAGTGTGAGAGGGTCAGATAGCAGCTGAAAGGGAGGAAATTAGCTGCAGAGGGACAAATAATGGCGGTGGGTGTAAGCGATCAAGGGCATGGGGTTCAGATAGTACATATTATTGGAGTGTTAGCCAAAAGTGTGTGTGTGGGGGGGGGAGCTTCAAGAAATTACTGTTAGGTGTAAAGAGGGGTAGGTTAGTGTTAGGAGTAGGTAGGGGGGAGGGTTCGTGTGAGAGGAAGGTCAGGTAGAGTGACAGTTGAATATAGGTAAATCTACCAATATTCTACTATTGGTATAAGCCAGTGCCCAATAGTGGAATATCAGTAATGGTGCTGGTATTCTAATAGTGACTTCTCCCAGTGCACACATTTCCTGGTGCACTATTGCATGTATACGTTCTCCTCCCTCCCCAAAAATACAGTCTCTGAGGATGAGCTTCCTCACTGATTGGACATGGGTAAGGGGAGGAGAGGAGAGAAGCAGTGAGCACCAGAGCACAGATTTAATAGGTAAAGAGGCCTGCCTGCTGTAACAGGGATCTATCACTGAGGGGCTGTAACAGGAGGTCTGTTATGCAGGACCTGCACTGTGGGTTTACCACCATGAGAATGAACAATGAGGGGTCTGTCACTAAGGTAGCTGTCACTAAGAGACAAGGGTATAACCACAAATCATAGGGCCCCCCAGGAACACTTCCTTCGCTCTTCTTGTAAACCCCACTGCCTGAGGGCCCACCTGCCAAAGACCATATAACAAGTGTGGCCGCCATGATCCACACTTATAACAAGTGTGGCCCCAACAACACTTCATTTGGAGGATGGACTCCTGTATCTCATGAAGGGAAAGTAGTGTGGGCCCCCACAGGCCAATTGATTGTGGGGGATGTTCCCCCTCTAGTTATGCCTCTGCTAAGCGATCTATCTCAAGGGGATCTGTCCCTAAGGGGTGGTAATTGCTATAGCTGTTCTTTTCGTTTTCCCAAGATGCATTGCTGCAGGAACTAGCAAGTGAAATAAAAACATAAAACTCGTATACAATGTAATGGGAAAAGATGGGATTAAAAAGCCCTTTTTGAGCAGTTTTGAAAAGCAGAATTTGAGCAAGAAAAAAAGATTTTCAAAAGATAATGCAATAACTGATATATTTAGGGGGATATTTTGATTTAACACATCCTGGATATATCTTTTAAAAGGAACTGAGCACATTCTCTTTCAATGGAATCTCTCCTGGCATAGAAGCTGCCATGTTCCCCCCTCCCCTTCTCACATTCCTTATTTACAGAAGTCAGAGATGCTATCTTGACACATTGACACAAACTAGGTCTTTGAAGAAACAGTCCTAATTACTAACCCCCTTTGTTGTCTAATAGCATTGTTTACCTCTTGGTAATTAGCCCAATAAAACAATTAGGAGCCTGAAAGCTCTGCGGCCGGGGACGGCCGGGCAGCCCTGCTGAAACAGGGTAATTAATCTACTTTGAATGTAAAATACAAGGTAAAATGAAAGTTTATTTTAATAATGAAACAGACTGTCAGCATGCATTTTTCATGTGCTATAGAAATATTCTGAATGATAAAAAAGGTGCTCGGTTCACTTTAAGGCAGCCACATGCCAAGACATAGTGGGGAGAGATCATTCCACACGCACCTGTTGTTTAGTATGACCTGGCCTGACCCATCCCTGGAGTCCATTGCTTTTGGCTCCTTTCACTTTGTGCCTGTCTCCTACTGTGGATCATACTTCAGTGATGATTTTCACACCTGAGCTTCCTCTGTGCCCTGCTTCTTCAGTTACAATCTTGTGGTACATTAGTGTGAACATAACTAGCATTTGTATCCTTTCTGCTCCTTCTCTAGAAATGCATGTTAGCCTCAGTTCTCTTCTTCTGTGGGTTCCCCTTTGCTCTTCTAGGTTTTGTCTTCATCAAACTGCTTGCATGTTTCATGTTATCCTCCAGTGGTTGGCTACCAGTGAGGCAAACCCAGGAGCTGCAACCAAGAGGGAATGGCAAAGGTCCAATGCATAGCAGGAATAAACAGTACATAATAAGCCTGACGGATTAAGCTAAAAGTACTAAGTACTAAGCTGAAGGATTGCAAATTGTGATTATTTGGCTTAGTGTGCTGCTCTGGCAGAAACAGAAAAAAAGGGCGCAGAAGCCCTTCTGGAAAAGATGGCGCCACCATAAGTGCCTATTATAAAAGCCATGATTTTCAGCAAAGGGCGGAAACGGCATCGCCCGCTGTGGGGCGCTTCCCGGCGCTGAAGTTTACCTTCTTTACCGCAAATCGAGGCATTTATAATAATTATAAAAGCAGCAATATGTGGCAAGCACGGTAAATTTTGGCGCCCGGAGGCACCTGATTAGCAGCAGTGAAATTAAATTTCGCCACCTGATAACATTGTGCGGAAATGCTAATTGCATAGCGAGCACGGAGGTTTAGGGTGGTGTAGGTATCACAGGCCCCCTAGTGGCTGGACCACTCAGTGCCTTCTAATGTATTTCAACCCACAGACTGTCCAACCTCTTGGACCCAATCGATGAGCTGATACCGTTTTTGGCACAGACAGGCTAGGAGGGAGCTTGTGAGTTACAGTAACACAAATTACACACTATTTCAGAGTACAAAACTGCCACCACCTCTGCAGAAGGGAAGAGGGCCTATTCTAACTGATTCTAAGACCTGCGAATAAAAACGGTTAAGACACACTATATTTTATCTATCTGGCTATACTGACAGTAGTAGCGACTCTTCAGAAAGCTAGGATGCGTTCTGTGTGGCTGAATAGTAGGTGTGCTGAGAAATAAGTGACTTTAATAAGTTGTTTATTATAGATGCAATATAAATAATTAATGTATACAGAAAGTCATTAAAACTAACAATTAAAGAGAAAAGTAACCCAGTGTAAAATAAAAAGGGAAATAAATAAATACTTAACTTCAGATGAAATATATGTCCGTTTTGGGAAAGCAAGTTAAAGGGATACTGTAGGGGGGTCGGGGGAAAATGAGCTAAACTTACCCGGAGCTTCTAATGGTCCCCCGCAGACATCCTGTGCCCGCACAGCCACTCACCGATGCTCCGGCCCCGCCTCCGGTTCACTTCTGGAATTTCTGACTTTAAAGTCAGAAAACCACTGCGCCTGCGTTGCCGTGTCCTCGATCCCTCTGATGTCATCAAGAGCGCAGAGCGCAGGCCCAGTATGGTCTGTGTTTGCGCAGTACACTACTGGTGACATCAGCGGGAGCGAGGACACGGCAACGCAGGCGCAGTGGTTTTCTGACTTTAAAGTCAGAAATTCCAGAAGTGAACCGGAGGCGGGGCCAGAGCATTGGGGAGTGGCTGCGCCAACACAGGATGTCTGCGGGGGACCATTAGAAGCCCTGGGTAAGTTCAGCCCATTTTCCCCCGACCCCTACAGTATCCCTTTAAAGTCCTTTGTTCCAGATTGAGAGAAACGGAGAACCAGCGCCACGGTCCTCCAGCTGGTTCTGGTCAGATGGAAAATGGGACAACTGCCCCTCCCTGTATGCATCCGGGTTTTACTGAAGCTAGTTTTGGGGTGGGACAAAGCCTGCCCCCTCCGGTTTACAAACCAATCACAGTCCATCTCCTTGCAGAGGGATTTTAGGTTTGAACTGTGGAACACTGTAAGTCAAAAACAATAAATGCCATATTTGTGCTGATGACAGATTCATAATCCTCCGAATATGACAACTCCTATCAAACATTGCTACCATGGAAGGTCCAGTTCCTGAGATGTTTAATAACTTGGTTGTGGCTTACCCCTGTGCCTCAATAATGGTATCAAAATGTTCAGCAAGATACCACGAATCCAGGGGCGTAACTAGGCCCCACTGGGCCCCCCTGTAGAAATTCTGAGCGCCCCCCCCCCCCCCTGGGGCCCGCTCGGGCCGTTTTGGGGGGCTGGAGGGGTTACAGCATGAGGGGAGAGCTATGGCCAATTTCGGTAGGGAGGGGGGACGGTCCCCCCCCTCCCTCACCTCGGGCTCTCCCCTCTGCACTCCCCTCCAGCATCAATACATTTGGGTATGCAGGCGGCTGGCAGCGGCAGTTACATACCTTCCGTGTGCTCCAGCGTGGAAGTTCCTCTTTCTAGCCTCTGACGCGACTTCCTGTTTTATACTGATGTCCAGAGAACCATGGACTCCTGTACATATCACAATCCATGATCAAGTCCACTGAAATAAACAGGAAATTTTGCACTAATACTAAAAATGGCACACAAATCAATAATCCAATTAATCACTCACTGTCTATCTTACCCTTTGCTTAATGGTCCCACACTATTGTGAAATAGGGGGGTCACAGTAACCACAATATCTGCATCAACTAAATAATTGCGACCACCCAGGGGATACCACAATTTATCAAAAGCTTTATTGTTATCACAGTTTGCATAACCAGGAAAAATCCGCCCTAAAAACAATTTAAATAACATGCGGAGCGCTCCGTTCAAGCACAACCCAGCAGCATACCACAGACACCCCTCAACCACACTGGTACCGGTACCATATCCGATATAACCTCAGAGTGGGGAGACAGGTAGCCAGGTCTGCTACATGAGCTTGTTTCCGGCTCACCAAGGATTCACGTTTTTCTGCAATCACTTCACCTTACTGATTTGTAAAACTGCAGGTATCTCACCAGTCCCACCGTGCAGCCTCTGGTCTAGTTTCCGGGTGTCCACGTGAAGGTTTCTTCGCTCACCTGCCTCTCAACCCAGCCGCGTGTCTGCAGTGAGGAGCAGCAGTGCGCTAATCCAACCACGAGAGTCCTTCCGGCTGAGAGCTCATGTATCACAGAGACGCTCAGATCACATTGCAGGTTGCAGCCCCGCCCACTGACGCATTGCGCCCGCCCACTGCGGACTTCATCAGAGTGTTTGATGTCTCCGTGATACATGAGCTCTCAGGCGGAAGGACTCTCGTGGTTGGATTAGCACACTGCTGCTCCCCGCTGCGGACGCGCGGCTGGGTTGAAAGGCAGGTGAGCAAAGAAACCTTCACGTGGACACCCGGGAAGCTAGACCGGAGGCTGCACAGTGGGACTGGTGAGACACCTGCAGTTTTACAAATCAGTAAGGTGAAGTGATTGCAGAAACACGGGAGTCCTTGGTGAGCCGGAAACAAGCTCATGTAGCAGACCTGGCTACCTCTGTCTCCCCACTCTGAGGTTATATCGGATATGGTACCGGTACCAGTGTGGTTGAGGGGTGTTTGTAGTATGCTGGGTTGTGCTTGAACGGAGCGCTCCGCATGTTATTTTAATTGTTTTTAGAGCAGATTTTACCTGGTTATGCAAATTGTGATAACAATAAAGCTTTTGATAAATTGTGGTATCCCCTGGGTGGTCGCAATTATTTAGTTGATACACAAATCAATAATGCAATGTAAATGGTTAAAATCGGATGCTAAGGGTGGGCTTTACCTCCAAGGACTACACCAGATGTAAATAAAGAAGTCATTTATTAGCACACTGAGCCACGCATTTTGTGAGTCTTGCTCACTTCCTCAGGTCAATACAGACGCCTAATGGCCTGTGTAGCACAGCCAGAGTGCCTCTTTCTTAGAGGTAAGACCCACCCTTACCATCCAATTTTAAATGTTTTGTTTTATTCCTTTAGGCTCTTCCTACTTTTTCTATTGTCACCTCAGTAGGGAGTTTCATATTTCATCCTTTTTCATCCCTTTTCCTTGGTCCTATAAATATCTTTTTTGAAAAGTAACCACACCATATAGGGATCCACTTACCCGAGCGGGAACAGGTTTTTCCCACATACGCCCTCTGTGGTTGCTTGATGGTAACCTGGGGTTTGTGAGTGCACATTTGTTTGTTTATACTTTTCCTCAATTTTATTATTAATGTTTTATTTATATTTCATTTATATAACAACATCTTCTGTAGCGCAGTACATGGTATAAACATACAATAATGGGAAGCATAGATACATGAGACACTGTGCAGTCTTAATTAGTTAATACAACAAAACCAGCTTAATAAAATGTGGAACACTTTTTCACTGTTTGTACCAGTATGAGAAAATATTCTCAATCTCAGCAGTGCCTCCAAATTTTTGTTGGGTGAATTATGAAACGGTTATATCTGCTATAACCGGAAGTAAATAAAATATCAAAGGTAAGGCTCCTACAAAGAAGGGAGGAGTCTTATTATAACATACGCCCAACTCTGAGTTCAAATATCTCAAGATACTGCTACAAAAGTGAAAGTCAGGACAGCAATGTAATAAAATAATTTAATATAAATAAATACCAGAATATAGCAGAACAATTATAAATTGACAATTCTTGATATGAGCTGATTTAAGCGGGTTCATACAAACTGCCCACAGACAATAATGGCTAAGACCAATAAATCACAGGTAGGCTGTTCAAGCATAAGATAATATACAAAAATACTTTTACATGCTATTTATGCTATTTATATACGATCTAGCTTAAGAACAATGGAAAACCTGGAAACAATCTGACCTGTTTAAACTACACTAGGTAACCATAAAACAACATATATGATATTTGGGCGTGACCTTTTTAAAGGGGAAGAAAAATGTATTTTGAAAGCAAAGTTGAACACGGAGAAAAAAACGGGTCTGTTTAAGAAGCTCTATATTTCCCCATTAAGTCACAGCTTGGATACCATCATTTTATGATGACAATAAAGAAAAATCTAAGGAACATAAACCCAATATAAATGGGTGTTTTCAATTTGCAATTTTAGAAAAGCCCACGCCTTTTAGGGTTACTATATTATAAATAGAATCAGACAAATATCCAAGCTGATAACTCAATGATATCAATTTATAATTTAAATTTTATAATTACAAATTATGTGGAGTATGGAAATTTTCTGGGCCTACAGTACCACTCCGATCCTTCCTTTCTGGAACCTCTTAGGTGTGGGAGTCTGGTAAGGGTGTGCCTGTGTTCCGGTGTGTCTCCTTCTCGGGTGTTTCCTCTGGGTGTCTCTCCCTTTGTGATGACTAGGCCTCATAATTTATCCTCATCACTCACATACATATATTTATATATACATGTGTATGTACATGCATAAATACGATTAGTTAGAAATCATTTCAGGTCCGCTTTAAATTTAGTCCCGCACCCCCCCCCCCCTGCCGTCATCACGCCGCCACCGCCGCCACCACACACTGATTGGCCGCCGGGTCCCCGGAAGAATAGCAGGGACAGAGGGGATCCCGGCGGCCTGGAAAGAGGTGAGATGTGAGGAAGAGAAGCCCAGGAACACTGCGTATGCATCTTTTTTTGCCAGCCCAACCTGAGCACATGCTTACCGCTCCTAGCACACAAAATGGAGCCTGTGCTCAGGTTGGGATTACCGCCATGGGGGTTAATCACTATGATGAATCATACAGTCCTAGAAGCTTATGTTCTATATATTAGAAAAAAGTATCATTTGTTTTTATTCAATCTATAAATGAATCAATTAATCGCTCATATTGGAAATCCAACATTATATATGTAATAAAACAATGTGTTTACATGTTTTGTTTGTGATCATAGTCTGTATTATAATAATGATTGGATTGCACAACTGTCTGGTGTCTGCACACTAGAGGTGTACCGAACGGTTCGCCGGCGAACGGTTCCAGGCGAACATTGGGGGTTCGCGTTCGCCTGCGCCAGGCGAACTTTTCCGGAAGTTCGATTCGCCCCATAATGCACTATGAGGGTCAACTTTGACCCTCTGCATCACAGTCAGTAGGCACATTGTAGCCATTCAGGCTACAGTAAGCCCTGGAGCCCCACCCCCCCTTATATAAGGCAGCCTCCGGCGGCCATTACAGTCACTCGTGTGCCTGCTAGAGAGAGGAAAGGGACAGCTGCTGCAGACTTTTTCTCTTAGGGACAGATTAGTTAGGTTCTAGGCTGCTTTGCTTGTTCCTGACTGATTAATATTGCTTTTAAAGCACCCAGCAACAGCTCTTTTCAGAGCTCAACCTGTACATTTTTTTTTCTGACACTTTTGTAGCATGCACAGCCTTGCTAATTGATAGTGTGTGTGCCACTGCCAGCAGCCCAGCACATTCAGTGACTGACTGCCTGTGTGTGTGACAGGGAGCTGCACATTGTACTACCCAGTACTGCATATACCCCAGTACCTGTTGTGTTTACTTAACCCACCTCATCACTGCATATACCTAGCTTTGTGTTGAGTGAACCCAGCTCACTGCATCTAACTACCCAGTACCTGTTGTGTTTACTTAACCCACATCATCACTGCATATACCTAGCGTTGTGTTGAGTGAACCCAGCTCACTGCATCTAACTACCTGTTGTGTTGAGTGTGAACCCACCTGGCCACCTCACTGCATCTAACTACCTGTTGTGTTGAGTGAGAACCCACCTCACTGCATCTTAAGTACCTTTACTGTTGAGTGAACCCAGCTCACTGCATCTAACTACCTGTTGTGTTGAGTGTGAACCCACCTGGCCACCTCACTGCATCTAACTACCTGTTGTGTTGAGTGAGAACCCACCTCACTGCATCTTAAGTACCTTTACTGTTGAATGAACCCAGCTCACTGCATCTAACTACCCAGTACCTGTTGTGTTTACTTAACCCACCTCATCACTGCATACACCTAGCCTTGTGTTGAGTGAACCCAGCTCACTGCATCTAATTACCTGTTGTGTTGAGTGTGAACCCACCTGGCCACCTCACTGCATCTAACTACCTGTTGTGTTGAGTGAGAACCCACCTCACTGCATATAGCTAGCATACCCCCGAGATGGACAAAATGGACAAACGAGGTAGAGGCAGACCCAAAGGAAGGCCACCAGGCACCGGCAGGTCTGTGGCTGTGCGAGGTGGTGTTGCTGTGATTTCATGCGGACCTGCCCCAAAATACAGTGCTCAGAAGAAGGCACGTGCCATCACTTCCCAAAATCGTGAGGAGGTGATTGAGTATTTAACACAGAACACCTCATCTCCCGCAGCCACCAGCGCTACAACAAGCACAACATCCGCTGCATTTGACACTTCGCAGGAGTTATTTGGTGGTGGTGGTGAAATCACTGATTCCCAGCCACTACTGCAACAACAACAAGAAGGCGCAGGTACACCACCTCATACGTCTGAGTTAGGTGGCGATAGTATGGACGTAACGTGTGTGGATGGGGATGATGGTGGACCACCTGAAGTTGGTGCACTTGAGGAGGTGTCTGAGGAAAGCGCAGCTGGCCAGGAGGATTATGATGACGATTATACGGATACCACATATGTTCCCAGTAGAGGAGATGACCAGGGGGACAGTTCAGAGGAGGAGTCAGAGAGGAGTAGGAGGAGACGACTCCATGATAGAAGCAGAGGGAGCTCGTCCTCAAACAGCTGGGGGCAGTGTCCGGTGCCATGTATCGCCAGCTATGGCCAGGGAGCACACATGCCCTTCAACGTCTGCTGCTGCTGATGCCACCGTAGCGCCATCACCCCAGGGGGGCTCAGCGGTTTGGAAATTTTTTCACGTGTGTGTCTCAGATCGGAGCAAAGCTATCTGTTGTCTCTGCCAGCAAAAATTGAGCCGTGGAAAGGCCAACTGTCACGTAGGGACAAGTGCTTTACGCAGGCACCTGGAGAGAAGGCACAAACAGCTATGGCAAGAACACCTGAGGAAAAGAAGCACCCCTCAAAAGACAAGCAGCGGAGAACAACCGTGGCAGCCGTCACAGGGGGCTTCTGCTGCTCCACGTTCCCATGGTATTGTTCGTGGCTGGGGGGAGGAAGAATGGATACACTTTTAAACAATTTAAAAATACAACCATCTAAACTTTCAAACAATTTAAAAATACAACCATCTAAACTTTCAAACAATTTAAAAATACAACCATCTATCATTTTCAAAAAATTTAAAAAAAGGGCAAAAAAACTTGCCCTCCGTAAAACATTCTTGGCAAATGCTTTCGACTTGGTTTGTCTTCCGCTGGCTCAAGGGTCCATCTGACCACAGATGCCTGGTCTGCAAAGCATGGTCAGGGCAGCTACAGCATGGGTCTCAGCAGGCTCCCACTTCGGGCCGCAATCCAACCTTCATTCCCCGCGGTGACAATGGCAGACTTGCCCTCCATAACGGATTCCCGTTAAAGGATTTAAAGTTAATTCATTTCAAATACACAGCAGGGCCTCGAAAGTCCGCCTCCTGTATTGTTATTTTTGGTCACTACCTCGGGGCGGGCGTACATGCCTACCTGCTGCCCTCCTTGGATGTGTAGTGGTAGCCGTTTCTCAGGCTCCACACCGGATTCCATCCCTCATTTCCCGGCCATTACCCGGGGTCACAAATGACAGACTTGCCCGCCTCCATATGATTCTCGTGAAAGGAATGTGGTGTCATCTTTGCCCGCCATAACTGGTTCTCGTTAAAGGATTTAAAGTACATTCATTTCAAATACACAGCAGGGCCTCGAAAGTCCGCCTCCTGTATTGTTATTTTTGGTCACTACCTCGGGGCGGGCGTGCATGCCTACCTGCTGCCCTCCTTGGATGTGTAGTGGTAGCCGTTTCTCAGGCTCCACACCGGATTCCATCCCTCATTCCCCGGCCATTACCCGGGGTCACAAATGACAGACTTGCCCGCCTCCATATGATTCTCGTGAAAGGAATGTGGTGTCATCTTTGCCCGCCATAACTGGTTCTCGTTAAAGGATTTAAAGTACATTCATTTCAAATACACAGCAGGGCCTCGAAAGTCCTCCTCCTGTATTGTTATTTTTGGTCACTACCTCGGGGCGGGCGGGCGTGCATGCCTGCCCGCTGACCTCCCCGCTGCCCTCCTTGGATGTGTAGTGGTAGCCGTTGCTCAGGCTCCACACCGGATTCCATCCCTCATTCCCCGGCCATTACCCGGGGTCACAATGGCAGACTTGCCTGCTTCCACAGGATTCTCATTGTAGCGGTACTGAACAAGTACACAGCAAGTAGAAAATGTAAATTAAAAACAAAACGTAAGCTTTTTAACAATGCCATGGAAAGTTGAGAAGGAAGTCACACATTACCTGACATCACTGAGTGAGGAAGAGCAATCACGCCATGTTGCGCAGTAGTCCAGCATGGCCGTCACTACACAAACAGCTGTTTGCGGTGCGTTACACAGTGAGTTTGGTGTGTCAGTGTGAAGCAGTACTCTAATTACACTCCCTGTTTGATGTATACACATGCAAGATGTTTGAAAGCACGTTAGGCCTGCAATTTAGCATTCAATGTGATTTCTGCCTTTAAAACGCTGCTTTGCGTCACATCCAGATTTTTCACCGGGACTTTTGGCATGTATCCCACTCCGCCATGCCCCCCTCCAGGTGTTAGACCCCTTGAAACATCTTTTCCATCACTTTTGTGGCCAGCATAATTTTTTCTATTTTTCAAAGTTCGCCTCCCCATTGAAGTCTATTGCGGTTCGCGAATTTTTCCGCGAACCGAACCTTCTGCGGAAGTTCGCGAACCGAAAATCGGAGGTTCGCGACATCTCTACTGCACACACATCCATATACGCTGCTAGGGGAAAATTCAGTAGTGCAGGTTGGTTTTTGCTACTGTTTACCTTCAATGGACAGCCTGGAAGAGAATGCAGTCAGCTTACAGGGGGTGACTTGCATCTCAGAATCCATTACTGCATTATGAAATTGCTCCCACAGTCTCTTATTGTTGTCTATATGCAGATGTTCCAATCCAAAAAAACATGATTTTTACAGCAAAAAAGACTTCTCAAAATGTACCTGATCTTCCCGTGTCATCAGGGATTATAGGTTACCCGGAAAAATGTATGAACATTTCTGGTATTACATGGCAAAGATTAGCAACCCTTACCTGGGTCATATAAGACTGTAGAAAGGGTTGCTGAAAGGTAAGTGAATCTGTGTGACTGGTGTTGCAAGCATGGGACTACAGTGTGAACCTTTAACAAACATTTTAATAAATTCACTGTCCTTGATTCGTTAATAAGAATTACTGCAGTCACATGATTGCTGATTTAATACCATTCACCAACCCTTGCATTAATCTGATATGGCCCAGCCAAGGACTTCACACCACTGTCACCTACTGGAAGACACAAGTTAAATCCAGGCATCATCATTTATGAACTGTAGGATGGTCCTTAGCCCACTGTTGCTTTGGTAAATTGGGCCCAGAGTAACTAAGGTTGGATTGCGCTGAAGAGTCCACCTAAAGGGATCCAGCAAACCTGGACTGGAACAGAAATTGAACACAGACAATTCCTAATACCACTCAGAATGGTAAGTAAAAATAAGCAATGTGAAAAAAGGTAGTGGACAGAACATCTTTCTTATGGCCAAACTGCTTTGAAACTGCAGTGCAGCTCGTTTCCTGCCCTCTCTCTGTCTCAGTCAGGTGTTACCATGTGACACCCAAAGTAGGAATAACCATAGGTGCCACACTGCATTTTCCAGCTTTCTTGCACTACAGTACAAAACATGGGCGTGCTGCATTAAACTTCAGTATGGTTGCACTAACCACTACATAAATTACTGTAGTCATTGAAGAAAAAGAACGTTGGCATTACATGCATAAACGGTTTATTTCATTCTCATGGTGCAATCAGCAGCATTCCAGATACTAACACGTGCAGGAAGATATAAAGCTGGTGCACACACCGGTCCTGGTGCGTAGTTCAGTGGGTGGGGGAACAGCTGTACCCTGCACCTACCACCCACTGAAGTGCGCACCAGGACCGGTATGTGCACCAGCTTTATATCTTCCTGCACGTGTTAGTATCTGGAATGCTGCTGATTGCACCATGAGAATGAAATAAACCGTTTATGCATGTAGTGCCAACCAACGTTCCTTTTCTTTAATGAATGCATTTATCTTTATTCAGAGCACGCATAGCATGGTGATTGGATTCTATCCGGACCTGGGTGACACAGTTAAAACCTTCCATTATATACTGCTGTGCCAACGTCAGCATTTGTATTCCGACCTTCCATATAAATTACTGTATTCAGGCATGACAGCTTCAGCTTACAAGCAAGCTGGTAGTTTCTCCTGTCATCCGCTTTCCATGGGGATGAAACTGTTCAACTTGAGCTATTTCAGCTATGCCCCCCAACTGTAGTAGCTGATAACGCAAAGAGAGACCCTACATCAGCCCTCAGGACTTATTTTAATGTCATGCTATGGCCAGAGTAGTCCAACTGCATTTCGGCATCACAGCACCCTGCAATGGCCTCAATTCATAAAGCATTACCGCATGCAGTAATGCTGAAAACAGCAGACTTTCCCAACCACTTAGCAATGTGTCAATTCATAAAGGCTGTTACCGCATGAAAAGCTGACATTACCGACCAGGGAGATAAATTACCGACTTGGCTGTAGTAGTTACCTCCAACACATGTCAGTAAATTGCCAGCAAATGTCAATTCATAAAGCCTTCAACAAGCGGTAAGCCTGGCGATAGTTACCGACACCTCTGGAGAGGTCTTAGCAAGTTACCGACAGCTCTGGTGAGGTGTTAACAATGCAAAGTGCAGGGAGCCGAAGTTTGTGTGAGTCATCTGTGCATAGAGCCATTTGTGTGAGTCATCTGTGCGAGTCATCTGTGCAGGCAGGGAATGTCTGTGTGAGTCGTCTGTGCGAGTCATCTGTGCAGGCAGGGAAAGTCTGTGTGAGTAGTCTGTATGAGTCATCTGTGCAGGCAGGGAAAGTCTGTGTGAGTCATCTGTGCGAGTCATCTGTGCAGGCAGGGAAGGTCTGTGTGAGTCATCTGTATGAGTCATCTGTACAGGCAGGTGTGCTCAGCAGGACTCTCGAATTCGAATGTACCCGTTTTTTCGAGTATTTTTCATGTTTGCCAAGTCGAAGCCGTAGATCGATGCAAATACCGAATTTACATTCCGAATTGGCGCACTTGAATTCGGCCGGATGACGCGGTGCTCATGGGTTCGACTTCGGTTCGGGGATGACGTCATTGGGCCAATCAGAACTCCTCCAGCCGAGGCCCTAGCAACCAATCAGAGGAGGGTAGCCTGGCCCTCCCCTCCTCTATATAAGGCAGCCGCCATGTTGCGGACCCCATCCTTGTGTAACTGAGCGGTACTGAGAGTATCTCCACTGCTGCTGCGTGTCTGAGCAAGTGCTTCTTGTGCTAAACCTAACGTTTTACATCCTACACACCTCCTGAACACCTATATTATACTCATTAATAGTTAGATAGTAATTTGATTGTTTATAGTCAGCTAGTGTATATCTGTATACTGTGCTAGCAGGAGCGTAGCAATAGGGGGTGCAGAGGTAGCCACCGCATCGGGGCCCTTTGGCCAGAGGGGCCCCAAGGGCCCCTTCCTAAACTGCAATATTAGCTCTCTATTGGTCCTGTGCTCATAATAATCACTTCTATAGATGCTTTGAATAGTGGTAATCATTAACAAACTGCTCCCCATTCCCTTCTTGCACCTCTGACACTGTGGTTGCCATTGGCAGGTTTTGGTGCACCGTAACAATTGTTATGTATAGAGTGATTGGGGGGGCCCCAATGTAAAACTTGCATCAGGGCCCAGAGCTTCTTAGCTACGCCACTGTGTGCTAGGCTAGTGTTAGTCTGTGTGCAGGCTAGACCTGCTAGACTAGGGCAGCCTTAGACTACTACTAGCTTAGGTGGGTTAGGGTAATTTATAGGTAGTTGTGTACTAGTACTAGTTTAGTTAATTTGTTCGGTAGTCTGAGTTTATTAGCTGCAGTACTGTGTTAGTTACTGACTGTGTACAGGCAGGCCAGCAAGCATCTGTTGTGATCTGTGACTGTCATCTGCCCGACCCTATTCATTGCGTCTGTGTGTGACCGACTGTAATTGTCACTCACTGTCTGCCACACGACTTAGTTATCGTGTACTACACTAGGCATTATAGTTAGTTGCATACTACTACCACTTCTACTACTACTAGTTTACTTAATTTCTACTGTTAGTTTATTAGCTCTTCTGTACTGTGTAATAGTTAGTTCACAGGCCAGCAAGCATCTGTTGTGATCTGTGACTATCATCTGCCCGACCCTATTCATTGCATCTGTGTGTGAGTGACCGACTGTAATTGTCACTTACTGTCTGCCACATGACTTAGTTATCGTGTACTACACTAGGAATTATAGTTACTACTATAGTTATATTACCACTTCTACTACTACTACTAGTTTACTTAATTTCTACAGTTAGTTTATTAGCTCTTCTGTACTGTGTAATAGTTCACAGGCCAGCAAGCATCTGTTGTGATCTGTGACTGTCATCTGCCCGACCCTATTCATTGCGTCTGTGTGTGACCAACTTTGATTGTCACTGTCTGTCACACGAGTTAGTTAGACTACTGTAGACTACACTACTGTTAGTAGTACTACTAACTACTATTTAAATTTTAAAAAAATTCATTTTTTGTTGTCACTACTAGTCACAACCAACCCAGACTCTTCTTTATTAAAGTTTACACCCTTTCCCATTCTTTTCTACACATATTTTTTTTTTATTATTGTAGTATTTGTATAATTGTACAATGACTGGCAGAGGTAGAGGGCGAGGCACCAGCAGGAGAGGCAGCACCATTGCAGCAGCCACTGCCAGCACGAGCAGGTCTGTGACTGGTCCGCCGCCAGCAACTGACCGCAGAGTTGTGGAGGAGGGAGCAGAGGCGCAACAGCGTGTTGCGCCCATCTTTGAGACGGGTCGTCGCCTCCGGCCCATTTCGGACAGTCAGGTGCCAGCTGTGGTGGAAATGATGGCGGAGCAGCAAGCCACCGGTTACAGCCAGACCTCCAGCACCAGCGAGACTAGTGCCACCACCACCAGCACTCCGGTCCGCAGCAGGGCTCCACCACCACTTGATATCATGACGACCCCAGCGACCAGCCTGCCCTCAGTGAGCTCTTTCTTGAACTCAGGGACTGCGAGTGTTTACAGGGATGTTTTTGAGCAGTTAGAGGCGGACATGACGGGGACATGCGAGGAGGAGGAGATAGAGGTGGAGAAGTTTATTGTTGGCGCTGAGGAGGAGGGGCGTGATGCAGGGGATGTTGGGGTAGAGGAGTTGGTTGAGGCGGGCTCACAGGAGATGTTTGGGGTTGATGATGATAATGTGCAGCTGGATCCTTCCTACGTGCCACCAGTACCACCTGCACACTTGATTAAAGGCAGCTCGTCATCAGAGGAGGAGGAGGTGTCTCTGGCGCAGAGGTGTGGCAGCAGCAAGCTGGGCAGCACAGGGCGTGGAAGGCAGGAGCCACAGCCTGCTGCTTCAGCCGCTACCACCACCCGCAGCAAACCCTCCAAAGGAAAACAAAATTCCCAGCCCTCAAGCTCCAAGGGCAAGTTGAAATCCACCGTCTGGCGGTTCTTCACTAAGTGCAAAGTGGACTAAACCCGTGCAATTTGCCACTGTTGCGGTGTCAGTTTGAGCAGAGGTCGCGATCTTAACAAGTTGAGTAGCTCGTGCCTGCAGCCCCACTTAGAGAGCAAACATTTTGATGAGTACAGTGAGTTTCTGAAGGTGAAGAACAGTGGCGCAGGCAGTGGTCAGAGCCAGACAGCCACTGCACAGACTTCAGCAGCAGCATCCCACCCTCCTGCTCATCCAGCAGCAGGCGCACAGCAACTCACTGTCCCCCCCCCCCCCCCCCCCCAGGGCAGCCAGTCCTCAGTGGCCTCAGCTCCCTCCACAGTGGCCTCCTCTTCCTCCCGTGCAGGCAAACAGCGCCAGACCCTGCTTAGCGAGTCATTTACCGGTGTGACCAAGGTGCTGCCTCCCACCAACAAGCGCATCTGGGTGCTGAACGGGTTGCTTGCCAGGGGCATGTGCACCCAGCTCCTGCCATACTCCTTTGTGCAGGAAGGGAGTGACATGAGAGTGCTGCTGCAGTTTGGGATCCCAGAGTGGCAAGTCCCCAGCCGCCACTATTTCTCCCGTAGGGCGATCCCAGCACTCCATCGATTCGCTATGGCGAATGTGGGCCGCTCGCTCGATCATGCTGTGAGTGAGCAGATCCACATAACTATGGATTCATGGAGCAGCTGCTTTGGGACAGACCACTACCCATCCTTCACGGCTCACTGGGTCAGCCTGGTGGAATGCGCCAGCGAGGAAGCAGCAGGTCCATCCTCGGGCACATCAGCTGCAGCACCAGTCACCAACTATGTGGTGCCACCACGCGAGGTCGGGGGAGAAGCAGCAGCTCCCACCGCCAAGCGACCGCGCGTCCAAAGCAGCGTTAAGGCACGCCACTGCCAAGCGCTGCTGGAGATGAGAAGCCTGGGGAAGAACAGCTTGACAGCAGCCAACGTGCTCCGCTACCTGAGGGAGCAGGAGAAGACATGGCTGACCCCCAGAGGCCTGAGAGTGGGATTGGTGGTGTCCGACAATGCAGCAAACCTGCTGGCTGCCATCAGCAGGGGACAGTTGGCCCATGTCCGCTGCTTGGCCCACGTCCTCAACCTGGTGGTACAGAGGTTTATGCGCAACTACCAGGGGATGGACGAGCTGTTGGAAGTGGCTCGGAAAATTGTGTGCACTTTCCGCCACTCAGCTTCTGCCGCAGCAAACCTGGCAGCCATCCAGCAGAGCGAGGGCCTACCACGACACCGCCTTGTCATTGATGTGCCAACTCGCTGGAACTCCACCCTGGCGATGTTGGAGCGGCTGGTTGAGCAGAAGAGGGCTGTCCACCGCTACATCTATGATGCCACTGTCGCCGGCAACACCAAACTCCAGCTCATCTCCAACGCACAGTGGGGGCAGATGCAGCAGGTCTGCTTGGTGTTGGCTCCCTTCCTGCAGGGAACCAACCTGGTGAGTGAGGAACGGGCATCCCTCTGCCAGTGGGTGCCCTATGTTTGTCTGCTGGACAGGGCACTGGGTTATTTGATGGATGTGGGAGAGGAGGCCCTGAAGCAGCTGGAACAGCAGCCACCTGCGCAGTCCACTACTGCGCAGGAATTTGAGTTGTTGGAGGAGGAGGAATTGGAGGTGCTGAACGTTGCTGTTGAGAGGGAACAGCGGAGCGCAGCAGCAGTGGTGAGAGGGTGGAGAGAGGAGGAAGAGGCTCAGGGGCCAGAGGAGGAGGACAGCGACCTTGAGGCCCCTGACCCTGATGTCTCTGGTGGACGCACCGCCCTGTTCAACATGGCAAGGCACATGCTGCGGTGCCTGCTCACAGACCCCAGGGTTAAGCAGATGCAAGCGAGGGAGGACGCCTGCATCAGCATGATCCTGGACCCACGGCTGTGGGGGAGGGTGACTCAGTTTCTGCCTGCTGGAGACCATGAGCAGCGAACAAGGGAGTTGCAGGAGATCCTTGTTCGGCGACTGGAGGAAGCCTTCCCCCAGCCTTCCCCTCTGTCCCTGTCCAGCCAGCACAGCAGCTGGTGCCTGCGGACAGCAGCAGCATCAGGCGCCCAGGAGACCTGCTGTCATTGACGAAGGCACTCTACCTGACAGTTGAGCAGCCGAGAGAGGAGGTGCGTGCAGCAGCCAGCTCCTCTCAAAGTCACAGCCAGCGCATGACCCGGATGGTGGCCGACTACATGGGGTCCTTCAGTGGGCTTGACACCAACAGCGAGGAGCCTGTGGACCCCATGGAGTACTGGGTGGAGCGCTGGTGCAGTACGCCCTGGAAGTTTTATCTTGCCCCCCTTCCAGCGTGCTGTCCGAGAGGTGCTTCAGTGCGGCCAGTGGCGTGGTCACCGAGAAGCGCTCTCGTCTGTCCACAGAGGGCGTGGACAGACTCACATTTTTGAAGATAAACCAGGCCTGGATTGAAGTCACGTTCCTGGCACCTGTTGTCGGCGAGAGGAGGACATGAGGTGCCTGGAAATTATTGTTTGACATCAACCTTCAGTCCCTGGGTCCAGATAATTTGGCCTGGTTTTTCTTTAGTTGCTGTGGTACTAACGCTAGGTATCATGGCCCGTGACATGCCTGCTGCCACACGTCACTCCTCCTCCTGCTGCTGCATTTATTTATTTATATATTGTATTTATAAAGCGCCAACATATTACACAGCGCAGATTTTTATCCTCTTGCTGTCTGTGTTTCCACCGCTAGGGTCCACAGAATACATTGCCTGCTGCCAAACGTCACTCCTCCTCCTGCTGTGTTTATCCTCCTGCTGTCTGTGTTCCCACCGCCAGGGTCCACAGAATTATGTGCTGCTGCCATGTGCCATTAGCTATTACGCCACTACAATAGCTATACACTGTTGTAAAAAAAAATAAAAAAATTCTGAGGTGTCTGGGTTGAAAACTGTGCTGTCCCAGTTGTGCATTGGACACAATGTGGGCTTCACGACTGCTGTCCGGATCCTCCTGCTGTATGGTGTTTATTTACAGCCGTGCTACCAACGCTAGGTACTATGGCCCGTTACATTGCCTGCTGCTGCCGCACGTCACTACTCCTCCTCCTCCTGCTGCTGCTGTATTTAACCTCCTACTGTCTGTGTTCCCACCACCAGGGTCCACAGAATTATGTGCTGCTGCCATGCGCCACTAGCTATTACGCCACTACAATAGCTATACACTGTTGTAAAAAAAAAATCCTGAGGTGTCTGGGTTGAAAACTGTGCTGTCCCAGTTGTGCATTGGACACAATGTGGGCTTCACGACTGCTGTCCGGAATCTCCTGCTGTATGGTGTTTATTATTACAGCCGTGGTACCAACGCTAAGTGCCACGGCCTACTACATTGCCTGCTGCCACACGTCACTCCTCCTCCTCCTGCTGCTGCTCTATTTAACCTCCCACCGCCAGGGTCCATTTTTATTTATTTTTTTTAAATTACAACTATTTAAAGGTTATTTCCCTTTAAAAAAAAAAAAAGGCCTACCGAATTCTCGAACACGAATATTTCTCGAAGTCATGAACACGATCACGAACTGAATTCGAATCGAATTTGGAGGTCGTGAACGAATTCGAATCAGAATTTCCCACGGACCCGAAGTCTACTCAAATCGAATTTGGGTACATGTGAGCATGCCTGTGTGCAGGGCAAAAGAGAGATCTCGCCACAATGCTCTACTCTACCGCTCAATGGCCGCAGCCCATTAGTAATATACCGACCTTCAATGGGAGCTGGGGAAATCTCTATGAATTAGCACGCAGACCGGAAAAATACAGAGTGCGGTATTTTCCCGACAAAATTTTTTTTATCGCACTCATGGGCGTAACAATAGGCCCTGCAGCCCCTGCTCCCACGGGCCCCGTTTTGTGGGGGCTGGAGGGGTGACAGCATGAGGGGAAAGCCTTGGCCACAGTCGGCGGGGAGAGGGGAAGCTCCCCCCCTCTCCCTCACCTCGGGGCTCTCCCCTCCAGCTAGTTACAGTTTGGGCAGCGGGCAGCAGCGGCAAGATACATACTTTCTTCCTTGCGTTCCACCGCATACTCCTTGCTCTAGCGGCTGATGTCCCTTCCGGAAGTGACGTCACTTTCGGAAGTAAAATTAAAAACAATGGTACATGAGCCAGCCTGGGGCCCCGGGAACTCTCACTGCCCGGGGCCCCAGAACAAGCATCTAACACCACATGTGAGCGCAGCCAAAACCTTGGAGCTGCCACCCCCAAGGCCTGTCTCCTACTGCTCTAAAACTTACCAAACACACAATTGGAGAAACTCACTCCCAAACAGTTCTCTGCTGCTTTATAAAGCCTGCAGGCTGCTTATAAGCCAATGAGAAATGCACACATATAATACACCTAGCTTGCAGTGATTAATCAAGCAGAAGCTGAGCAAGTCAGCCAGTCAGTTGGAGAGGGCTTCAGTTGCATATAGACAATGGCTATATGACCAGCAGGGGGCACCAGCGTGCAGGATATTCCCTCTCATCTGCCCCCCTCCTAACTAAACTGCATGGGATACTACAATAAAATTAAAAACAATGGTGCATGAGCCAGCCTGGGGCCCCGGGAACTCTCACTGCCCGGGGCCCCAGAACCAGCATCTAACACCACATGTGAGCGCAGCCAAAACCTTGGAGCTGCCACCCCCAAGACCTGTCTCCTACTGCTCTAAAACTTACCAAACACACAATTGGAGAAACTCACTCCCAAACAGTTCTCTGCTGCTTTATAAAGCCTGCAGGCTGCTTATAAGCCAATGAAAAATGCACACATATAATACACCTAGCTTGCAGTGATTAATCAAGCAGAAGCTGAGCAAGTCAGCCAGTCAGTTGGAGAGGGCTTCAGTTGCATCAGCCGCTAGAGCGAGGCGTATGCGGTGGAACGCAAGGAAGAAGGTATGTATCTTGCCGCCGCTGCCCGCTTCCCTACACTGTAACTAGCTGGAGGGGAGCGCAGAGGGGAGAGCCCCGAGGTGAGGGAGAGGGGGGAACTTCCCCTCTCCCCGCCAACTGTGGCCAAGGCTTTCCCCTCATGCTGCCACCCCTCCAGCCCCCACAAAATGGCCCGAGCGGGCCCCGGGGGGGGGCCCACAATGAAATTCTGCAGGGGGGCCCGGTGGGGCTTAGTTACGCCCCTGATCGCACTGGTTTTTATGAATCGAGGCCAATGTCTATAAATATATGTGAGGCTGTTGGTGGTAGTGTACTTGGGAGGGAAAGCATGCTGTTGACAGATTCCCCTCTCCTCTTTTCCGGTGACTCTGCAAGCAATGAGCACTGGGAGAATCCAGGCTGCAAACAAGTGTCTCATCAAGATCAGGGTCCCAGAAATAAACCCCAAAGTTTTCTAAAAAGTTACAGATAGTAAAATCTTGCAATACCCTGTATTTTTATTGTCTTCTCTTTTACACATTGGGTTAATAGGTCTAGGCAGCTTGGCGTAGTGGATAGCACTCTCGCCTTGCAGTGCTGGGTCCCTGTTTCGAGTCCCAGCCAGGGCACTGTCTGCACAGAGTTTGTATGTTCTTCCTGTGTCTGTGTGGGTTTCCTCCTGGCACTCCGGTTTCCTCCCACATCCCAAACAATACAGATAAATTAGTTGGTTTCCCCCTAAACTTGTAAAATTTACCCTAGACTATGATATATATACTACACGATATAGACGTATGACTATGGTGGGGATTAGATTGTGAACCCCTCTTAGGGACAGTTAAGTGACAATACACTCTGTACATCGATGTGGAAGATGTCGGCACTACATAAATACTAAATAATAATAAGTAAGGTTTTTTAGGTTACCGCTAAACTTGCTGTGGTGGAGGTGCTTAAAGGTAATCTGATAGCATCATGAACCCTTGCCACATACTGAAGCTACATTCTTACCCCAGCAATGTAGGAAGATGGATCCAGTGACGTCCCTCCATAATGAGAGCTCTCCGATGCATCTTACTGCCGGCGGGTATGCGCAACGTTACATGACGGGCACGAACAAGACTTCAAGCTATTGCGGTACTTTGCGCAAAGTTGTCTCTGATCTTAAAGACCACCTCCAGCCAAAAAAAGGTCTGAATGGCAATACATATATGTACATAGCAAAGAAATGAACAGCGCTACTTAAAAACAGATAAGTGCCTACCTGCAAGAGAGTGCAAGCCCCACTTGTGGGATAAAATACACACCTTGCATACTCCTAACCTGTCTACCACTGGAGGATGTTGGTTTCCTGTAACAGCTTGCATGCAACTTGTTAAGTACTCGTCCCTCCCACTGCGGAGAAGTCATCCCCCTATGGGAGGGGACCTAACACTAACTAAATCCTAACCTATGCATATGCATAGCCTGGGTGCGCTACCAAGTAAAATCGAAAATTGAAAATTGCGCAAAAGGTGGATCAGTGCATCACCAGGCCGCCTCCGAATGGCCTACAATCAGAGGTGCACTTAGCCCCCTCATATATGTAGTCTAGGCACTGTGTACAGTTAGATGAACATATAAAGTTTACATCTGGTACATCATAGTGGATAGAACAGACTCTATGGGCCTGATTCACAAAGCGGTGATAACTCAGTTATCACGCCTAAAAGACTTTAGGCGTGATAAGCTTTGCACCGCTGAGTTAGCACCGATTTGTGCTCTTTATCGCGCGCAAAGTTTTCCACGCGCAATCGCGTAATTCCATGCGCAGCGCCCATAGGGTTTAATGGGCGCATCGCACGCACTGCACCGTGCACCGCAAACCTTTGCGCGCGGGAATTTTGCACGAGTTTCATTTTATCATGCCTAAACTGAGTTTAGGCGTGATAAGGGGCTTTTCACAGGTGTGCAAACACTTTGCACCGCTTTGTGAATCAGGCCCTATATCTGTAGCAGCACTTCCTTATTTCTAAAGTACACCCTCAGCATCTGTCCTTCCCTCCAGCCTGGTTTCCTCCCCTGCACCTCCCTCCCCTGCTCTCTGCCTGCCTGGATCAAATTACTTCTCTTTTCACAAACTGTAGTACAGAGAAGAGACAGGAAAACTGCTGCAGCCTAATCTTATCATTTCTGTTTGCTATCATTCTTATTTCAGATGTCTGTCTGTCTGTCTGCCAAGATTAGATCACGTGGACATGAGGGGTGGAGTTATGGTATCAATCCCTTAGCATCCTTTGCACCTATGGTTTAGAAAGAAAAAAAAAGGTCCACAGCCCAATTTCACACTGGGTACTATATGTGGAATACGGACCCTGGACGGTGAGAAAATCACACTTTATTATGTGTGATTTTATATATCTTGGCAACTTACTAGGTTTACAGCAAACTGTAATTTATAATTAGATACTCTTTAAAGATCCAATCCGCCAAGACGGTCGTTATCGACGTGCATCGCTAAATGTCGGGAGCCTGTACCCACATCACGAGATCACGGAAATGGTCACTCGTCGCTCAAATAAATCGCTGGTCATCAAGAAAACCATCGGGAATATTGCGTGGGTACGGGCCTTGAATGAGATTCCACAAATCCAGGGACTGACCACAGAGTTTTGTGCCCACTAGGAATGGATGTGGAGCTTTGCAAGCAAGGGGAGAATATGTTGCCTTCCCTTATTGCAAGGCACTCATACTCTCTGCTGCTTACCAAACATAGGAGCTAGAGGCTATAAAGACAAAGACTCCTGTTGCTGTCCGCGATAGCATCCTGCACCAGCGGTAACACGTGCAAAGGTACACATGGTGGCTCGCCAACTCCGAGTTGGCAAAAACGGAACTAGCTGGCGGCAGGGGATCGTCTTTTGAGCATGCACTTGGCAGCACCGATTTTCACCTGATTTTGATTATAATAATCAAATTGGATGGTCAATTGGCTGCCAAGTCGCCTGATGTATGACCACCTTTAAACGTCTTGATAAACGGGAACATGTGTTCCCTGAGCCAATTAAATCGATCAAGAGATGAAAAACTAACTATAACAAGTAACTTGTCTATATATCTTATCTAAAGTTTAGATAGTTTACACAGCAAATATAGGTGCAAACAGCTTTAATAGAATTTGATTATTTTTTCCTGTGATACAATGACAGCAGCCATGTTGTTTGTAAACATTACACAGAGGCAGGCTTATCTGCATTTTGATCACTCAGCCTGTGAAAAAAACCTAATCCCCCCTCCTCCTCCCCTCTGCCTTTGAAATCTCTGGCTAGTAATACCTCCCCCTCCTTCTGCCCAGACTGAGCTCCCATGAGCCCTTGCTACTGTCTGAAAATAAAAACAAGGAACACCAAGAGCCCCAATAGTGTAATATGTACTGGTAAATGGTTACTAGATAGAGTAAATATTAATACTCACAAACCAGGGTTAGCATTAGGCAACCACTGTAAAGGCAGGTGGGGAGATTTTCCTGACCCCACTCAGGAATAAGAAGTCGCTCTCTGTAGATGAGAAAAAGGGGGTTCAACCCTCCACCCAGGGTGGACTCAATATTATGTAGGAGAGCCTCTGTAGAGGTGCCTGGCTCTTCTACTGACCACATATGCTATTGCTCCGTTGTTATTGCCTGATGAAGCGGGATGAAACCTGCGAAACGCGTTGCATATTTGGAGTTCATAAATAAAATATATTGACTGTGTTTACTACAGTCGTTGTGTGTCTACTTGGAGGAGGTAAGTCCACCACTACCTCCTCTATTTACCAAGAATTTGGTTTTTAAGCTCATTTAGCTTCCTTTTATCCTTTTGGCGCCTCTGTTCTCCTACTGTCTGAAAATGCTTTGGCTCTCTGAAAACCCATGGGCGTGGCTTGTTTAGTTTATAGGGAATTAGAGTATTAATCAAAAACAAAAAATTATTTGGCTTGAGGAATGCCCAATAAACAATAGGAAAGGAACACAATTATGCAATGAGTAAAAGTTCATCTCGGATCCACATTAAAGTACCTGGGAATGAATGAACATGACTCCAATCAGGAGCCATGTTAATTCATAAAAATTAAAGAAGTAAAACACTTCCTGAAAACCTGGATATTGTATAGCACCATCTTGTGGCCAAAAATAAAATTACAATAAAAATACATTAAAAAAAATACATTTCCAATAGGTAAAAAGGGGTAAAGAGGTGCCCAAGGTGAATAAAATACATTAAAAGCAACTACAATATAAATAAATGAGGTGGCTTACCTCAATGATGCCACACCCATATAGGAATGGATATTTATTAGTAAAAAAAAAAGCACAGGCAACGTGTTTCGTGGGAACTCGCCCACTTCCTCAGGCCAAATAAAGTGCCACTAAATGTCGGTAGCCAGATTCAAGGCGTCTCAAGAGGTGTAAACTCCTCTCCCCATAGTTACCAAAATAAAACACTGGGGAAAAAAAGTGACAGGATTTAAAAAAGAACCATCCTGGTGGATCTGAACTGCAGATGAATGTCCGTTAAACAAGGTGTGTATGAGATCTCCAGATATCATAGACTATGAATAGATTTTGCAGGAACTGATCTTTTGCAGGAACTGATCATTTGCGTGTGTACAGGATCTTTAGAGAGATCAGTCTTTCAAACCTCCCTGACAAACCTATGTGGCAGATTCATTCCTCAGTTTCAGGGGCATAACTAGGACCTACCGGGCCCCCCCTGCAAAAATTCTGAGTGGTGTCCCCCCCCCCCGGGCCTGCTCAGGACGGCCCCCCTCCCCTAAGGATCTCCCCTCTACGCTCCCCTCCAGCATCAATGAGTGTCTCTGTGCAGGAAGCGGGCAGATATACATACCTTCCTGCATTCCACCGTGGATGTTCCTCCTCTAGTGTCTGACATTGCTTCCTGTGTAAACAGGAAGTCACGTCAGACGCTAGAGAGAGGAACATCCACAGTGGAACGCAGGAAGGTATGTGTATCTGCCCGCCGCCTGCACAGAGACACTCATTGATGTTGGAGGGGAACGCAGAGGGGAGAGCCCAAGGTGAGGACCGCCCCCCCGCCATATGCGGCCATAGCTTTCCCCTCATGCTGCGACCCCTCCAGCCCCCCAAAACGGCCCTGGAGATGCAGAGGCTGCAGCCCTTATTGTTACGCCCCTGCTCAGTTTGCAAAGATTTTTATCTGTTGGGTGCACTCAGCTTAAGAGAATAGATTGTGTAGGTATGGCTCTCATACTACATGGAAGGGGATACAATTAGTCTGTGATCTTTCATTTTCCAAAGGCTTTTATCTCATGTGTGTACTTAGCTTAATTCTGAGTTGTTCTGCATTTATTACAGGATTTCATTGCATGTGTGTGCATAATACTGCAATAGTACAAAAGCTAAAGCATGGTTCACACTTCCAATTATTATTGGCCAATCACAGACCAATTTTACCATTTCCATGTAGTATGGGAGTTTGCTTATACAATCTGCTCATAATATTCAAAATCTGTTAATGCTAGATGGAAGTGGTAAAATTGGCCAATCAAAATTGAAGGTATGTACCAGCCTGGTGCACAGATTCAATTATGATTGGCCAATCACTGACCAATTTTGCCACCTCCATGCAGTATGAGAGTCAACAGATTTTGAATACTGGGAACAGATTGTGAAGGTATGCTCTCATACTGCATGGAAGTGGTAAAATTGGTCAGTCAAAATGAGATGTGTGTACCAAGCCTAATTCACTTTTCAGCAAACCCACTATGTTCGAATGTGAAAATGTTGCCATTTAATAACAAAGCATTTGCTGTGTCACTGAAGCTGTCTGCAACTCTCCAGACTTAAGCTAGGTACACATGAGATAAAAGTCTTTGGAAAGTGAAAGATCATAGGCCAATTTTACCCTCTTCCATATAGTATGAGAGCTTACTCTACACAGTCCATTCTATTAAGCTGAGTACACCCATCAGATAAAATCTTTACAAACTGAGGAATTTATCTGTAAAGGCACGTACACACGCCATACTTTAGTAAACGACGGGTCCGTCAGACCCTCCCACTGGGCGGATGTTCTGCCGGCAGTAGGACGTGTGTACACGCTGTCGGCAGACTGATAAGTCTGTTTCTGACAGATCCGCTCAGCTGTCAAAAACAGTCTTATCAGTCTGCCGACAGACTGTACACACGTCCTACTGTCGGAAGAACGTCCGCCCAGCGGGAGGGTCTAATGGACCCATCTTTTGCTAAAGTATGGCGTGTGTACGCACCTTAACATAGAATTGTCAGGGAGGTTTGAAAGACTGATCTTTCTAAAGATGCTGTGCACATACAAAAGGTCAGTTCCTGAAAAATGCTTTCATAGTCTATTTACTACCTTCTTTTTCATGCATGCATGTGCACACAAGTTATATCTGGAGATAAATATCTGGAGATTTCCTACACACCTTGTTTGACAGACAATCATGGCAGGTTTTGGTGTGCCGTATCAATTGTTATGTATAGAGTGCTTGGGGAGCCTCAATGTAAAACTTGCATAGGGGCCCACAGCTCCTTAGCTACGTCACTGGCCAGTCATCTGCAGATAAAAATTCGATGTGTGTATGGACCTTTAGTAAATCAGGGCCATGGGTTGTCTTCTGCAATCTCAGATGTTCACATTGGCTTGGGCATACATATTTGTTGTGATCCATCATCCACTAGTCAGTCTGCTTATGAAAGTTATCCATTCTGTGTCTTTTGGGCTTTTTGTGCTGTCAAGCAACAAAATCTGTTTAATCCTCATTAGCTCTACCTAAACCTCATTAAGAATATAGTAACAGGCTGGATGTCTTCAAAAGAAGCAAACCTTCAATGCTGTATTAAAGTAACGTGCTATTTAGAGAGTGTATTTGTTTTACTGCTATCCTATTCTTGGACATTGAAGTGCTTGCAGCTGAAGAGTATGCCACGGGCAGGAAAGACAGCAAGGAGAGAGAAATCTATTTCTGTATAGGTGACATCATTATAGATGTCACATACAGTAGCCAAGAGAGATCTTAGGAACTTGCGTTCGTGAAGTGAACTAAGTGTCACAGACCTCAAGAAATTGGATTTCACAGGTGATAGAAACTTAAAAGTGTAATAATGCTATAAAAAGACTTTTGTTCAAACTCTCACGAAGTCTGAATTCATAGGGCAGTCTAGCTAGGAGGAGCTTTCTTAGACCACCCACTCACCAATTATGGGAGGCTGTCTAACCACATGGTACCCAGCTGATGGTACTTATGGAGACTAGGTCACGTGTATCATTTTTGACCAGGGACAGTAGGCTGGAAGGTGGAAGCAAGAAGCTTGTAGAGGGGATTCCTGGCTAGGTCTCCTTGTTCCATATACAACTGCAATTAAGAAGCCATTACCTGCTGGCCAGGGGCTGCAGGAGCCTTTGACAACAAATTAAAGAACACAGTGCAGACTGAGCAAAGGGAGAAAGCAAAGATGACTACCATAGATTCGCATATCCAATATACCAACTCGTACCAACTCAATGAAGAAATCTACATGCAACAGGAGGAAGACTGGGATAGGGACCTACTCTTAGATCCTGCATGGGAAAAGCAGCAGAGAAAGGTAACAAGATTTAGAACCCATTTTATTCTAACATGTCATAAATATATATTGACTTCATGTTTAGTCATAATTCATAAAAGAAAATAGTCACTTTGACTGATCAGACAACAGTCAGGTCTTTTTGCAAGTTCTGCGCTGGATCGGAAAGCAGGACTGAAAACTTCTATATTCATAGCCATCAGTAATATTTTAGACTGACTGCTGTGTGTGTGCAACAGTCATATCAGCTGGTGGCTGAACAGGTGCCTACAAGACTTCTCCCCCACCCCACACACACAGCTCCCTCCCTGTCCTTAGCCTGGCTCAAGATGTTCCACTGATGCTTTTTTTGGAAGGAGTGGGCTCAGCAAGAGTGCTAGATTGTTTTTCATTCGCAAACCAGCCCCTTCATTAGCTGGAGAGCTGCAAGGTGATCCTTGCAAGGGAGGGGACGTGGGGGGTCGGAGAAGGGAGCTCTGCATCTGTGGTTTTGGGAGCAGCTGGTCCCTTGTAATAACTCTGGGAGGGTTGATGCCTTATAGGTTGGTGACATTTTCAGTAGAAGGTGTCATCATGATCTGGAATGCATGAGGAGGGTGATCAGGTGGCATAGAGGAGACTTTATGGTTGGGTTATGACTTCAGCATAAAGATATGAAGGCAAGGATGGTTATCAAATCACTAATGACATCAGCCAAGACACTTTATCTGCGCCTGTCATGAATGTTTGGGGTGGCATGATACATCTATTCGTTTTATTTCAATTCTAGGATGACCTTTATGTTGCCAAAGGCCTGATCAATAAAACAATATTTCACCATGATGTCAGCAGTCAACCTGCTATGTGATTATTTGTACTTGTAAATCAATAGAGCTACAATACTAGTTGAGTTCATTACGAACTACCAATTTTATATTTCACTACCTATGCGGTGGTGTAGTCCTACAAATAAACTAGTGCATAACCACAGTATGTATGCATTGGCTTCAATTCACTAAGCTTTATCAAACACTTTATCGAACGTTTGATAATTTACCTCATGGGTAAAATCAAATTTTGAATTCACTAAGGTGTTATAGATTTATTGAAAATTTTATTGATAAAACATTTGATAAATATATAACACTTTAGTGAATTCAAGATTTTACCCATGAGGTAAATTATCAAACGTTCGATAAAGTGTTTGATAAAGCTTAGTGAATTGAGGCCATTGTAGAGGTATACTCCATCCATGTGCTAACATACAAGCCAGTTACTTAATGCATGATAGAAGAACCAGTTGAAACAGCAGAGGATATATCGAGCAATCTATCTATCTATCTATCTATCTATCTATCTATCTATCTATCTATCTATCTATCTATCTATCGAATCAGTAGCAAACACAAAATAAAATGAAAGTAAAACAAAATGTTCCCTTTACCATAAAGATAGGAAGTGTGATTTCAATTGGTTCAGCATACAACTTACTAGTTTCCACTGCTAAGCATTTGGGACATGTACCACTGCTGAGACTCTTCCTTGCTGTACTCACAACAGTGCAGGACTCAGATCTTTTCTACAGAACTGCATTGTGGGGGAATCTGCCTACTTTTGTGTCATCTAAAGCAAGAGATGCCAAAGACTAAACATTTCTGTGAACTTTTGTGAGTTTTAGTGGACCATTTGGAGATGTCCTAATTTTGTTGCGGTATAACTTGGTGGCAGTAGTTTTTTTTATGCTGGCAATACTCCATGCAATTTCCCGTCAGATAGATGGGTCGATAGATAATTTCCGACAGGCCTGATCTGATTTTGATTGTTTTTCTGATCAATTTTCTGATCACTTCTATAAAATTTTATCAGAAAAACAATCGTGAATCAGATCGTAGCGATCGGAGTTGTCGGAAATCGATCTATCTGACAGAAAATTGCATGGTGTATTCCCAGCATTAGAATACTTGGACACTGATTTAAAAGGTTTCCCTGTGCTTTTTCACGGGCATTTACATACTTACTAAGCAAAAAAGTCCTCAAAATAGAGTGTTCCATATCTACCTGAGACTGATATTACTTTTTATAACTATTTTGTAGTACTTTTTCACTTGCAAGGTGCTAAAAAAGTTTATGTAGGTAAGATGAGAAATCTTCTTCTGTGAGAAAACCCAGGAGAAAGGATAACTGGGCCCGGTGGTACTATACTGAGAACACTGATATGAACAAAGAGTGCGCTTAATAGGTTAACGCCTCTTGATCACACAAGTCTGCATACCTAAAAGAACAATAACAACAGATTTCCATAATCTCTGTGGATTTTTAAGAAAACCTTTAGTAAGGAGAATGAAAAATGAGGGCAAAAAGCATGATAAGTGAAACGCAGGAGATATACTTGTTACTTTATAGTAATGAGCCTGCTGCAGGAGACCCTAACTCACAAAAGATGCCAGTGACAGACTGAGCATACTAGAATGCAGGGGCGTTACTACAGGGGAGCAGTCCCTGCAGGGAGGGCCAAAGCTGTAAGGGGCAGTGTCGGACTAGGAGGTGGTAAAGCTGCGGAAATCCACTTGCCGGCCAAGTAGCAGTAATCAGTTGTTGCTGGCTGCTCACAGTGAAGGTTTGCTGCAGGTTTCTATTGGGAGTGATAGCACAGGGTTACTGCTGCTTGGCCAGCAGGTGGATTTCCTCACTTTTTCCACCTCCCAGCCTGACACTAGTAAGGGGTCCCCAACTACTACTTCACTCCCTCTGATAAAGGGGTCCATCCTTCAGATCAGGTGTTTTTGTGGATACAGTTGTTATGGGTGTGAAGATTATGATGTCCACACTTGTTTTATGACTCTTGCAAGATGAGTCCCAAGACTGCGAGGGTCACAAGGGATTGGCAAGGGAAAGGGTGTGACCTTTAGGGGGCCCCATCAAAACTTTGCTGGGGGGGGGACATGATTTATAGTTACACCCCTGCTTGAGTGCCCTTTTTAAAAAAAAATATCACTTAAGATTGAGTGACTCTCTGATTAATATAGATGATTTTTGAAACCATTTGTTACTGTATTTTATTTTAGCTGCAAGGTCAAATATATAACTTAAAGGGGAACTTCAGCCTAAACAAACATACTGTCATTAAGTTACATTAGTTATGTTAATTAGAATAGATAGGTCATATAATCTCTTACCCACACTGTTTTAATAGAACAGGCAAATGTTTGTGATTCATGAGGGCTGCCATCTTTGTCATGGGGGCAGCCATCTTTTTGGTTGAAAAGTGGTGACAGGGAGCAGGAGACACAGTTCCAACTGTCCTGTGTCCTGATTACCCCTCCCAGCTGCACACGCTAGGCTTCAAATGTCAAATTCAAAATGTAAAAAAAAAAAAATTGCACCAAAATAGCAGAATGAGAACAACATCAGAAATCCCATCATGCTTTGCACAGCATCAGGGGAGAAAAGCCCGGGCAGTTTTCTTCTGTGCAGCTAAAAATGAGGCTTGTATAAGAAAAACAAAGTTCTGATGCTGTGAAACTGTTAAAGAAACACCAGGCCTTTTCAGTGCTGCTGAGTCGATTTTTTAGTCCGGAGGTTCACTTTAACCTGCTGGGCGTTTCAATTCCCGCGGCCGCATGGCCGCGGGAGGTTTTTTTTCGCCCGATTTATTTTCCTTATCATGTAGCTAGCCTAGCGCTAGCTACATGATTCTCCCCTTCCTCCTCTCTCCCTCCCACCCTTCTGATCGCCGCCGGCGATCACGCCCATAAGGAAATCCCGTTCTGAACGGGATTTCCTTTAGGGTTTCCCCCGTCGCCATGGTGATGAACGGAGTGACGTCATCGACGTCATGACGTCACTGGGACCTCCGATCCACCCCAAAACGCAGCCTGGTGGCGATTGGCCAGGCTGCGCCCTCTTTCGCGTCAGGTGGCGGCGGATCGGCGGCGAGCGGCGGCGATCGGGGCAAACGCAGCTAGCAAAATGCTAGCTGCGTGTTTGAAAAAAAAATTATCAAAATCGGCCCAGCGGGGCCGGAGCGGTGCCCTCTAGCGTCTCTGGATGAGCTCAGCTCGTCCAGAATGCTAGGGAGGTTAAAACAAAATGCAACATTGGGTGTAGAGGGGGGATGCTAACAAACTATGTAATGGAGGAAAACTGAACAGATTTTAAACATCTCAAGAAAACAATATAAAAATACTGATTCACTGTAGTTGTATACATTGTGTAACTGTCAATCTCATAACTGTCCCTGACTTTTTCTGCTATTTATTCATTTCTTACTATTTATTTATCCCATATTGCTTCTGTTGTGGTAATTGGCAATTCACAATAAGTAGAGGTAAGGGGCACCAAAACCCCCAGCAGTTCACCAGAAGTACCACCTCCTCAGCAAAACAACAATCCAATCCACTATGAGGCAAAGTGGAGGGTACATTCAAGTTGCTAATTCAAGTTTTATTCATGCAAAAATGGCATTAAAAACACTGACATGGGATGAGGGAAGTCGCCGGTGCAGAGAGGCCTTGGTAAATAGTAATTGACTTTTGTTTAGTGACAAAGTTAATTTATGCTAAATGACTAGGAAAAGTGCGGCCACTCAGTCACAGAAAATACCAGGATGGTTAGTCATTCAGCCACATATTTCATTAGTACAGCCCAATTCCTCCCACCCACCACACAGCTGCCTAATGTTAAAAACAATAAAGGAAATGGTTGTGAAAATGTTTGTATGCAATATTGCCATGTAGTGCTGTTATGATTTACTCCTACCAGAATGCTGAAACCTCCTTTGCCCTTAATACATAAGCCAGCAATAATTGCTAAGCAACGGTTTACAGCCACTGTGCCCTCATTAAAAATGGCACCCTGGAGTCACATAACATTGATCACAGAGAGAGAGCCCTATTATCTTTAATCCACATACTTCTGCATTGTAAATCTTTAGTAGATAAAGGTGTACATTCCTTGATGTCATAATTATGAGCTTACAATAGAAAGATAATCAGTAATACAGAATGTATCTAAATTATGGCATTCCATTCCATCACGACTCCCTCCGACATGGTGCTCCAGTTGTCCTGGTCTTTGTCTATGTCCTTTCTAGCAAACTTCAATAAATGTTTCTCTGAGGTCCTGAGCCCACTAACGCAGTTGTGTGCAGTTGTATCCGCTTTTTAGCAGCATCTGAAACATTGATGTGTTGCTGAAAAGCAGACACAACTGCGCACAACTGCGTTAGTGGGCTCAGGCCCTTAGAGAGCAAATGTTTCCTACTTGCACATCTTCCATGCAAGTTAAAGTTGGACAGCCTCTTTTTAAGTCTAGAGGCATGCACTTTCAAATCAACAGTAGCAAGAGCCTGCTGTAGGTCCCGTGATATCTTAAAGAGAATCTGTAACAAAAAAAAGTTCCCTTGGGGGTACTCACCTCGGGATGAGGCTTCCCCCACTCCTGTAGCTGCAGGCAGTCCAGCGCTGGCTCCCCAGAAGAGTCTGAGAAACCTCCCTTGACAAGCCTGACAAGCGCTGATTTATTTACCTTTCCTGGCTCCAGCAGGGGCGCTGTTGCGGCTCTCCGCACGGAGATAGGCGAAAATAGCCAATCTCCGTCAGGTCCGCTCTACTGCGCAGGCGCAGGAGACTTGCGCCTGCGCAGTAGAGCGGCCTGACGGACATCGGCTATTTTCGCCTATCTCCGTGCGGACAGCTGATACTGCGCCTGCGCTGGAGCCAGGGAGATAAATATTTACATCGCCGCCGTTCCGGGAGGATTTTTGCCGCCGCCGTGGGACCGAGGAGGACGGGGGAAGCCTCAATAGGATCCAGAGGCTTCCCCCACCCGAGGTGAGTATCCCCCCAGGGGAGGTTTCCTTTGTTTCAGGTTTTCTTTAAGGTTTTTGGAGACCTCATTTCGAATCTTGCAGTCTGCGCTCGAAGGAGCTTGCTTAGACAGCTAGACCTGGGCATGTTGGCGGTTGTGCTAATAGTTCTCCACTTGTAAACTATTTTCTGGACAGTGGAATGGCTATCAAATAATTTCCCCTCACCAGACTTAAGAGTTATAAGATGTTGCAGTCTTCTTTCTAAAGGCCTCAGACAACTCATTGATCTCACCATGGTTTCCACTGTCATCTCAACAGTCAGGAATACACAATTAGGCTATGTTCACATTATAAATCGCAAGCGCTAAGCTTTTTTGTGTGCAATTTTTTTCAAGCGAATTCCTGGCGTTTTCTGAGCGCTGGGTGATTTTGTGTAAGCATCCTGACGAATCGCCCAATTAGAGGGCGGGAAACGCGTAGATGGGCGGAGACTGTGCGTCACTGATACACTGACGGCACGCTATCCGTTGGAGACATGCTGCTATGTGCAGCTATGGCGTCTTGATTAATGCGGTGAGGAGAGATGCTGCGTGATCTCTTGTGGACGCTGGAGTGAGCTGTGCGGCTGCACCGGCGGTGAAATACAAGTCGCAGAAGCCCTTACCACTGGCTGTCAGTACAGATGGACGGATAAACGGAAAGCGTGGGTACCCACCGGAAAAGCTGAGAGCGACAGAGTGGTGAGAAACATCCGTATTGGGAACTGTTAAACTCCTCCCCTAAGTATATGGTGACAGCACGGGTGAGGAAGTGTGGATGTCTGACGGCTTTGCTTTCCTTGCCACTATCGCTGATATGCAGGTGGACTCCCTGGTTTCCCCCTATGGGGTGGCTGAATGGAGTACTGGTTAAGGGCTCTGCCTTTGACATGGGAGACCAGGGTTCGAATCCTGGCTAGGGTCAGTACCTATTCAGTAAGGAGTTCAAGGCAAGACTCCCTAACACTGCAGGGTGGCCCCCTGGGCGTGTCCCAGTGGCTGCAGCTCTTGAGCGCTTTGAGTCCGACAGGAGAAAAGCGCTATATAAATGTTCAGATTATTATTATTATTAACTGCTAAACGCTTGGCTGTTCTTGGACTATGGCCATAATCATGTGTGTGAAGGCGCCCTAACTGGATGGCAGTGTGATTAGAGTTGAGCTGAAATTTTCGTAATTTCGCATTACTATAATTACGCATGCGAAATTTGCGATTACGATGCGAAATTAGCGTAGCGAAATTGCCATTAAAATCGTAATTGAAAATACCGTAAGCGTAATTTTCAACGCGAAATTTCGCGTTTCGTTCATGCCGTAATTTCGCATTAAACGCTACCGTAATTTCGCGTTAAACCGTAACGCTCCGTATAATATAAAAAAGCCGCCGACTTTAAGGGTTAATAGCAAAGCCCCCTTAAATGCTAAGAGCCTCAAATTTGGAGAATATATTAAGGAGATCAGGAGGAATAAGAGGGAAAAAATTTTTTTCAAAAAGACCTTATAGTTTTTGAGAAAATCGATTTTTAAGTTTCAAGGGCGAAAATGTCTTTTAAATGCGGAAAATGTCAGTTTTTTTTGCACAGGTAACAATAGTGTATTATTTTCATAGATTCCCCCAAGTGGGAAGAGTTTTACTTACTTCGTTCTGAGTGTGGGAAATATAAAAAAAAAACGACGTGGGGTCCCCCCTCCCAGACCTCTTTAACCCCTTGTCCCCCATGCAGGCTGGGATAGCCAGAATGCGGAGCACCGGCCGCGTGGGGCTCCGCACCCTGACTATACCAGCCCGCATGGTCCATGGATTGGGGGGTCTCGGAAGGGGAGGGGCAGCCAAGCTTTCCCCTCCCCCTCCGAGCCCTTGTCCAATCCAAGGACAAGGGGCTCTTCTCCACCTCCGATGGGCGGTGGAGGTGGAGGCCGCGATTTCCTGGGTGGGGGGTTCATGGTGGAATCTGGGAGTCCCCTTTAAAAAGGGGTCCCCCAGATGCCCACCCCCCTCCCAGGAGAAATGAGTATAGAGGTACTTGTAGTACCCCTTACCCATTTCCTTTAAGAGTTAAAAGTAAATAAACACACAAACACATAGAAAAAGTATTTTAATTGAACAAAAAACATAACCACGAAAAAAGTCCTTTAATATTCTTAATTAACCATTAATACTTACCTGTCCCTTTAAATAAATGATCCCACGCAATATCCTCGGAAATGTTCTATCAGTTACAATGTAACAAAGTTATTACAATATAACAACTTTGTTACATTGTAACTACGCCGCACCCGACGTCACTCACCGCCGCCGCCGCCACCGCGTCTGCGCTGCAGGACCCGAGCTCTGAGCTATAGCTCAGAGCTCTCAAAAGCATCTTTGTATTTGGGCTCCAAGGAGCCCCATTGGTCCTTAGCAGACCAATGGGGTTCCTTCTGATTTGAAGGAACCCCATTGGTCTGCTAAGGACCAATGGGGCTCCTTGGAGCCCAAATACAAAGATGCTTCTCAGAGCTCTGAGCTATATAGCTCAGAGCTCTGTCGGGTCCATGCAGGACGCCAAGTCCCCGCCGGCTCCCGCTGCCCTCCCCGCCTCTCCCACATGTCACCCACATGTCACCCATATGTGGGTGACATGTGGGTGACAGATGTGGGCGGGGTGGACAGCGGGAGCTGCGGGGACTTAGCGTCCTGCACGGACGCGTATGCGGCGGCTGAGCGGCGAGTGGCGTCGGGTGCGGCGTAGTTACAATGTAACAAAAGACTTTAGGCGTGATAACCTTTGCACTGCTGAGTTAGCACTGTTTTGTGCTCTTTATCTCACACAAAGTTTTGCGCATGCAATCGCGCAACTCCGCGCGCATCGCCCATAGGGATTAATGGGCGCGGGAATTTCGCGCGAGTTTCATTTTATCACGCCTAAATTGAGTTTAGGCGTGATAAAGGGCTTTTTTACCGGCGTGCTAACTGTTCGCACCGCTTTGTGAATCGGGCCCTTAGAGTTAATAAAGTTACATCCATAAGGTTTTTATTGTTGTCTGTATTCCCATTGGATTGATTTCCTCTCTCTTCCTGTTTCAAAGACACAGCAGGAAGTTACTGTATATCTCCACCAATTGTGGGGAATTTCCACCCATGATAGCTGTCACTTAAACAGGTGTCCCTTATGGACATCTATCCCCATGTCCTGTTCAGATGACAGCTGCACAGTTTCAGAATTCACCTCCGTTTCCTTTCTGTCCCTGTGCCACCTCTGACCAGGCGAGGAAGTGAGGAAGTGTCTTTAGTGGGGACACAGGGAACAGCAGAACGTTTTTTTTTTCTTTCATACTATCTAAACCTTAAAAATGTTTAACTACAGTTCTACTTTGATGTTTAAATCTAGTTAAAAAAAATGTCCTATGTATTTCCTGTGCCTTCCAGGTATCATGTTGCATGTGTTCTCATTCAGGACATGATGCAGTAAGATTGCCATGCGGTGGAAGTGCACAGCAATTTTACTACCGCTGGAAGCATAGTAAGAGTTGCCTAATTAGCGCAAATAACGCCAGCATTGCTATAATGCGCGTAGATTAACTGTAGTTAATCAGGGCCTTAAATGCTAGGGCTGGGTTGTTCATATTAGACTGTCACCGTTCACAGCATGGAGACCTTGTCCAATGTCCATTGCATCAGACATGTCATAATAGCATTGCTATTATAAGATGTCAGACTTCTGTCTGATGTCCGTAAGAATAGTGTAGGTCAGAACTTTGCATTCCATAACTGTAGTGGGCACAACGGAACAGACAAATCTGAACAGATCCTATGCTTACCATAGAATCCTTTAACATGTTCGGTTCTCTGTTATGGTCCATTCTGTGAAGCAGACTGATTTGGGCTCTAGTGTGAACCCAGCCTAAGGCTGTAAAAGTGATTTTTCGGCTATGGGTGGATGCTGGGAATTTCTGTCACTTACTGACAAATGTATTTCATAGTGTACAGCTAGGTTCTGCTATTAATGAGAAAGGCCAGTCTTCTATCCATCATCCTCGGCAGTAGAGTGGGATGACACAGGCAGCAGGGCCGGATTTGTACCTTTTACCGCCCAAGGCCCACTGTCACCAGCCGCCCCCCCCCCCCCCCCCCCCCCCACACACACACACACACACACAAACACAACATCTCAGCAGCCCCAAACTTAACCTTTCCGCCAAGGACAAAGTTTTAACATGAACCTGACACAAAATACAAAAAATACTTACCTTAACAGATCCTCTCGGTGCCCACTGTTCCTGCCCTGGGAACATATTCAGACCCCTCACTGCTGCCTGGGACCCTCATCTACCCTGTGGCTGCAACACTCCCATCTGTGTGCAACTATACTGGATCTGCACAAACATGGTCCACACATGCCCAGTAGCTCAAAGCCTTTCGTGCATGTCTGTTTCCTCTGTGCTCAAGTGACTTTGTGCTAATGGGAAAGTGAGGACCATACTCATGCGTGCCCAGTACAGTTGCACTTGCAGCCATGAAAAAATTAGGGTCCTGACTAATGGGCATCAATGAGGGGCTGAGTATGTTCATGAACCCCAGTATAGGTAGCCAGATTCTGTCCACCCCCTTAGTATAGGTAAACAGGTGTGTGTCCCCTTTTTTAGTATAGGTAGCCAGATGCTTCCCCCTTCCCCCCCCCCACAGAATAGGTAGCCAGATGCCATGCTCCCACCCCCTTTTAGTATAGGTTGTCAGATTCTACCCCCCCCCCCCCAGTATAGGTAGCCAGTAGCCACATCCCCCTTTAGTATAGGTAGTCAGATTCTGTCACCAGTTGCCCCCCCAGTATAGATAGCCAGCCATGTTCCCCCCTTGGTATTGGTAGTCAGATTCTCTCCCCCTCCCCCCAGTTTAGGTAGCCAGCAGGCATGTCCCCCCTTAGTATAGGTAGTCAGATTCTCTCCCCCCCCCCCCCCCCAGTATAGGTAGCCAGCAGGCATGCCCTCCCCCCTTAGTATAGGTAGTCAGATTCTCTCCCCCTCCCCCCCCCCAGTATAGGTAGCCAGCAGGCATGCCCCCCCCCCCCCTTAGTATAGGTAGTCAGATTCTCTCCCCCTCCCCCCCCCCCAGTATAGCTAGCCAACAGGCATACCCCCCCCCCCCTTCCCTAGTATAGGTAGTCAGATTCTCTCCCCCTCCCAGTATAGGTAGCCAGCAGGCATGCCCGCCCCCCTTAGTATAGGTAGTCAGATTCTCTCCCCCTCCCCCCCAGTATAGGTAGCCAGCAGGCATGTCCCCTCCCCCCTTAGTATAGGTAGTCAGATTCTCTCCCCCTCCCCCCCCAGTATAGCTAGCCAGTAGGCATGTCCCCAACCCCCCCCCCCATGGAGACTGTCCGCACCCCTTCCTCCCCCCAAACCCCTAGAGAGAGCAGGAGCAGAATACCTCTCCAGCCTCCAGACTTCTAGTGCAGCCGCCGAAGTTTCCGCTGTCAGCCGCCGTGCATCTCTCCCTCTCCTGCTGGCGACTCCTGTCATGTGACTCACCGGTAACTTGCCAGCGAGTCACAACATGTGAGAGACGCCAGCAGGAGAGGGAGAGATGCACAGCTGCGGCTGACAGAGGAAACTTCGGCGGCGGCGCTGGAAATCTGGAGAGGTACGTTACTCTGCTGCTCCCGCTCTCTCTAGGGGTTTGGGGGGAGAGACATCCGCACAGGCTCCTGCTGGGGGCGGGGGGATTGTCGACAGGAATAGCATCTGGCGGCGGCTGATCTCCCGGTGGACGGGGGACTCCTCCTACGCTGCCTGGAAGAGAGGCTTACTCGCTCCAAGCCATTCTAAAGGGGCGGGTGGGGGGGAGGCTGCTGATTAGCGGAGCAGTACTTCTTACCGCGCTGGTGACAGCACTTGTCATCAGCCTGTCACCACCTGCCGCCCTTTAGATTCTCTTAGATTCTGGCGCCCTAGGAACAGGCCTTGGAGGCCTTTCCCCAAATCCGGCCCTGACAGGCAGAAGGGGTGCACCATCAATGGCTGCGTAACTTTGTACTGTATCTATTGATACAAATCGAATGGTTTCATCGTTCTGATCAATATTGATTAGATTGATTAGCTTCCTGTTAAAATCTGATCTTATTGAGTAGAGCAAGTCAGTAAAATGGTAGTGACACCAGGGGAGCACCGCCCCTTACACTATTCGTGCCATCTGTGTTACCAGGGTAACACCCACATTGCTATTGTAATGTACGTTATGCAGTACATTACCATAGCAACACACGTGGCGCTACTAGTGTAATGGGTGGTTCTCCCCTGGTGTCAGTAGCAGTAAAATTGCAGTGCGCTACCTGCACACACCAAATTTGCTGGCCATTCCTGCATCAGGCCCATTGGCCCTTATCCAATTAATGTGTTCTCCTGAGTTTTGTCCCAGGAGATATTTTTTTTATATTATCCAAAAAAATAACTTTTCAGCACTCAGGGCTGGTGCACACCAAAACCCGCTAGCAGATCCGCAAAATGCTAGCAGATTTTTAAACGCTTTTTTTTATTTTTCTATGGCGTTTTGCTAGCGTTTTGCGGATTGCTGCAGCGGTTTTCAGTACAGTAGATTTCATATATTGTTACAGTAAAGCTGTTACTGAACAGCTTCTGTAACAAAAACGCCTGCAAAACCGCTCTGAACAGGCGTTTTTCAGAGCGGTTTGCGTTTTTCCGATACTTAACATTGAGGCAGAAACGCATCCGAAATCCAAAAAATGCCTCACCCAGGCATTTTTCGTTTCTGCAAAACGCCTGCCGCTCTGGTGTGCACCACCCCATTGAGATACATTGACCAAGCAGATCCGCAGCCGCAAGCGGATCTGAAAACGCCCAAAAAGCCGCTCGGTGTGCACCAGCCCTAAGGCCTGAAACACACCAGAGGAGTTTTTCTGAGCGTTTTGAGTTTTTAAATCTGCTGCTAATGTTATCCTATGTGTCTGTGCACACTGGAGCAATGAGGTTTTGTAAAAAACCCCATAGCATTACATTGGGAAGAGGTTTTGAAACCTCTAAAAGCTCTTCCCAATATAATGCTATGGAGTTTTTTACAAAACCTCATTGCTCCAGTGTGCACAGACACATAGGATAACATTAGCAGCAGATTTAAAAACTCAAAACGCTCAGAAAAACTCCTCTGGTGTGTTTCAGGCCTTAGTAATTGGAAAAGTGCTAAAAAGCAGTAACAGCAAAATCATTTTGAGTATTTTCTTGCATGGTAGGAGCTCTAACATATTTTATTGGTATTAAGGTTTGAAAATATTTCCTTAAGAAGACCCAGGAGAAAAGTCAGTAGGTTATGGGACATTATTTTTGACATTGGCTTAAACAAATTATAAAAACAAAACTTTGTTTTGTTTCAGGTGTGTGATTCGTTGTGATTCAGGCACTGCTGCAACCAAATAGATCAGCAGGGCTGCCAGGCAACTGGTATTGTTTGAAAGGAAATAAATATGGCAGCCTGTATATAATTCTCGCTTCAGGTTCCCTTTAAAGCAGTCATCAGGGAACATTTAATAAAATAAGTGCTACTTACCGGGGGCTTCCTCCAGCCCCAAGCTCCCAGCATGTCCCTCGCTGCAGCTCTCCCCGCAGCCGTTTGCCGCAGCTCGTTCCCGGCGATGACGTCAGGGCGACCTCCAGGTCAGCCTGTACTGCGTCTGCGCGAGCGGTGCTGTCAATCACCGCCACGTGGGCCGGAGCGGACTGCGCAGGCGCAGAACATGAAATTTGCAATATATGGCCCCTAAAGGTTTTAGCTAGTCTAAGAAACACTGTAGGAGGCACCCTTTATATCTAGTATCAAGTACATATATTTTAGTAGTAAATGTTTTTTTATTTTCTTTAAGGACAAACCACAAAGGAAAGTATAAGTTTCATCCATGCACTTAAGACAATGCTTTTTGCAGGTGCTGGCCCGCTTCCTCAGGTCAATACACAAGTGCCCTGTTAGCAGTAAACACGGACGTAATCTGTAAGGTCCCCAGAAATTGCACAGCTCCTTATTGTGCCTGGCCTCCACTCTGTGCAAAGTGATCGCATGCTCTATTCACTCCCCACGTGTAGGGAAGGCGGGACCAGGGCCGGATTTATACTTTTTACCACCCAAGGCCACTATCACCAGCTGCCCCCGGACCAATAGCATTCTAACCCCCCCCCCCCCCGCCCCCAACTCAGCAGAGATTAACCACTTTGGCCATCAGTTGTTTTCACTTTATGCATCCGAGCAATTTTCACCTCCCATTCATTAGCCTATAACTTTATCACTACTTATCACAATTAACTGATCTATATCTTGTTTTTTCCACCACCAATTAGGCTTTCTTTGGGGGGTACATTTTGCTAAGAGCCACTTTACTGTAAATGCATTTTAACAGGAAGAATAAGAAAAAAACTGAAAAAATTCATTATTTCTCAGTTTTCAGCCATTATAGTTTTAAAATAATACATGCCTCCATAATTAAAACTCATGTATTGTATTTGCCCATATGTCCCAGTTATTACACCGTTAAAATTATGTCCCTATCACAATGTATGGCGACAATATTTTATTTGGAACTAAAGGTGCATTTTTTCCGTTTTGCATCTATCACTATTTACAAGTTTAAAATTAAAAAAAATTAGAAATATTTCATCTTTACATTGATATTTAAAAAGTTTAGACCCTAAGGTAAATATTTACATGTTTTTTTTTTATTGTAATGTTTTTTTTGTTTTTTTTTGTTTTTTTTTTGTATTAAACATTTTATTTGGGTATTTTTGGGAGGGTGGGATGTAAGCCATAGTTTTATAATGTGTCTTGAGTTTTATTTTTTTCACTTTTAGTTGTAGTTTTACTTTTTGGCCACAAGATGGCGGCCATGAGTTTGTTTACATGACGTCACTCTAAGCGTAACATACACTTAGAGCAACGTATGGGGGACGTTACAGCCAGAAAAAGCGCAGCGTGTGAGAGAAGCTGTCGCTTTTTCAGCGGGGGAGAGGAATCAGTGATCGCGCACCATAGCCCGATTCACTGATTGCCAGGCGGCCGGGAGCGCGCGTGCACGCACGCGATCGGCCGTGGGAGCGCGCGGGCGCACACATGGCCTCCTGGGCGTAGCTAGTACGTCCAGGAGGCCAAAGTAGTTAAATTGTAAGCTCCGCTGAGGACAGTTAGTGAAGTGATGGCTGGGATTAGATTATAAGATCCTCTGAGGACAGTTAGTGGCATGATGGCAGGCATTAGATTGTAAGATTTTTGGCGAATGGCACATTCAGTGAGTGACAGGCAGCTCAGAGATCACTGTAAGCGCCCGTTCACTGCCCTTCATGCCCCAAGTGCCATATCCGGCTGTTGGTGGCCGCCAACTGCTATGTGCAAACTCTGTGTAGCAGGCTAAGTGCTACTGCTGCCCACTGTCCCCGCCTTGCTTTCCTTGTGCCCTAGGCCATGGCCTATGTGACCTTGCCTCAAAATCCAGCCATGGGCGGGACACAATAGCTTAATTTCATTAGGAACTGTTCATTAAAAATGTAATGTTCAGTCATTTATCTCAAGCCGTAAAACATTTTCACACATGCGGTAATAGTTTGGTGAATCATCAAAAAACTTCACAACAATTGAAAAAGATTTTTACACCAATGTGATACAGAAAGCATTTTTATTGTACTGTAAGGTGCAAGTCCAGACTGAACACAATAAACATAACATTCGTGTTATCTCAAAACCATTAGCATCTTATTTACCATTTTCAATTACTACACATTGATATTGTGGATTTGCATTCCTAATTTCACAACACGTGAAATTAATAAAATAATGTTTTCATTAACTTTCTTACTTTCCTAAACAGTTTAATTAGCTTCCCTCTTTTCTCTCCCCTCTGTCTCCCCTCTTCTCTCCTTCTCTATACATCCCACAAATGGCTGTTTGTGATCTTATCAACAGCTCCAGGCTGGAGATAAACTACCTAACATCTCACTTGTTTTACTGCATGTGTTATCCTTTGTAAATTGGTATTTATGAGGTATTTACTTCACAAGTCAATCATTTACTTCACTAGTTGGTAATTTTAGTTTTCCATATGGTAACAGCCTTAGTGAGTTGACATTTGACAAATCTGATAAAATCAGTTGTTTTCTGCTTTACTGCATTGGGTAATGCTTTGTGACCAGAGGCCAATAAGGGGCCGCGCCGTGTCTAGGAACCTTACAGATTATGCAGCTATGCATTACTTTTTAAATTTGTCTCACCTCAGGTTTACTTTAAGTTGCATATTTTTTAAGTGTGCAGCGGCTTCACACTTATTAGAACAGACAATGGTAAAATGGGAATGTCAGCACTTTCTGCCAGGCACTCAGTTTATGGAGCTATGGAAAACAGGCAACGATGTTGCTGCTCTGTGCAGCTAGTTACGGTACTCATATAGGAAGTGAATGTACCTGCCTGGGACCATTGTACTGATAGTAGTGCAACACAGAGTACAGATTCTAGACTATAAATATATATTATATTGCTTCTGCTGCTACTATTATTATTATTATATTATTATATACTGTAGAACCCTCAGCTTATTTGATTTAGATAACATTTTTATTTGATGCTACATCCTCAGGTATGCTTTCTATCTAGAACAAAGCTTCATATAAAATCTATGGCTCTACAAATAATATTGATCGTCAACAGGGCAAGTTTACATGACACCCCACCCCCCTCCTTAAAGGATACCCGAACTGACATGTGACATGATGAGAAAGACATGTGTATGTGCAGTGCCTAGCACACAAATAACTATGCTGTGTTCCTTTTTTTATTTCTCTGCCTGAAAGAGTTAAATATCCGGTATGCAAGTGGCTGATTCAGTCCTGACTCAGACAGGAAGTGACTACAGTGTGACCCTCACTGATAAGAAATTCCTAACTATAAAACATTTTCCTAGCAGAAAATGGCTTCTGAGAGCAAGAAAAAGGTAAAAAAGGGGAATTTTTTATCAGTGGGGGTCACACTGTAGTCACTTCCTGTCTGAGTCAGGACTGAGTCAGCCACTTGCATACCTGATATTTAACTCTTTCAGGCAGAGAAAGAAAAAAAGGAACGCAGCATAGTTATTTGTGTGCTAGGCACTGTACATACACATGTCTATCTCATCATGTCACATGTCAGTTTGGGTATCCTTTAAATATAAGCTGTTCATGGGTACTTTTAAAGAGGAACTGTAGTGAAAATGACATAATGAATAAAATTGCTTATTTTTTTACAATATTCATTTATAGATTATTTAGCCAGTTTTTGTCCATTGTAAATTCTTTCCTCCCTCTGATTTACATTCTGAAATGTATCACTGGTGGTGACATCTTTAGTTCTGCCAGGTGATCGGTACGGAATGTTCGCTTCTGAGAGTTCTATGCACACAGGGAGATGTTGCTGGCAGTTGAAAGAAGCCATTATTTCCCACAATGCAATGAGGTTCACAGAAAGCAAACTGTCAGGACCACGGTCATGACATCACACTGTAGGAGGGGTTTCACCATAATATCAGCAATACAAGGAAAGGAAAGGTAAAGCTTATGGTGTGAAGGGGTGCCAGCTACTGATTGGGATAAAGTTAAATCCTAGGTTATAGTTCTTCTTTAATGGCATAATGATGGCCAGTGTAAAGGATCCTATAAAAAGTACAAATATGTTGTTTCTGTGTCTTTTGTAAAATGGGCTTTGTAAATCTAATGAGGGTTCCCAGTGGCATAGCTAAGGAGCTGTGGGCCCCGATGCAAGTTTTACATTGGGGCCCCCAAGCACTCTATACATTACAATTGATACGGTGCACCAAAACCTGCCAATGGCAACTACAGTGTTAGAAGTGCAAGAAGGGAATGGGGAGAAGGTTTTTAATAATTACTACTATTCAAAGCATCTATAGAAGTGATTATTATGAACACAGGACCAATAGAGAGCTAATACTGCAGCTGACAGAGGGCCCCTCTGGCCCAAGGGCCCCGATACGGTTGCAAACTCTGCACCCCCTATTGCTACACCCCTGTGGGTTCCGTTTTATTTTTCTTCAATTAGGGGCCCAGAGATAATTTCTGCTGTGAGCTCAGTGATTTCTTGTTACACCCCGGCATGCATTCAACACTTCATGTATAAAGTGGACTAGACTGAACATACTATATAAATCCTATGAGACACAATCTGTGGATCACTATTATTAGGCCTCAAAGGGACTGACCCTCAAACACAACTGTCATTAGTATAAGCCATTCCTATATGGAACTAATCCTTTAATTGACACAAACATATGATATACAGCTTGTCATTCTGTCCAGTTAGGCTTCACTAGATGAGGTGAGAATGGTCACATGGTCGATGTGTGAAGACGTTTGACAGATGTAGCTGTATCACTGATCGTGTATCCCAAATATGTACTAGTTAGCTATATATAACTTTCCCCAATGTGAAGAGAACATTCACTGAACTGATCTTCCTGCACATATGTTTATAGTCAGGGCTTAGTCTTCATATGCATACAGGAAGTAGGTGTATGTGAACCTTAGGATCATCAACATTTTAACCACCTAAATAATTGTACAAGTGTTATTATAGAACTCTTACCTGTGCAGTGCTCGGGTCCACAGTTCAAATCTAAGCAAGGATACTGCAGGTAGTTTGTATGTTCTCCCATGTTTGCGTGGGTTTCCTCTGGCATCTACCATTTCCTCCCACATCCCAAAAATATACAGATAGGTTCCCCAAAAAATTACTACAAATGGAGCATAAGATAATGACTGACTATGGTAGGGATAGTGCTGCCTGTCAGTGCTATATAAATACATAATAGTCATTTCTATTCTGAAACGATCAAGATGACACATGAAATATGTATCAAGTTGTCTGCATTTAGAGAATCAACCAAATAAAACCCCTGTGACTGATGATACAAATCACATGCTGATAAATTGACATGGTCCACACTGAATGTGTAGGGCTCTGCCTTCTCTCCATCACCCTGTTTCCTGTTTGCACTGGCAATCAGTCATAGAAGGAGGGAATGGGGGTTGTGCAGGACAAGCTTCTGCACATCACCTAGAAGCCAGCAACAAACAATGTTACTCATATTAAGTTAGCACATGTGCTACTGCTACCGACAGGTAAATTACATAATAACTAATCCCTGCATCTTCCAACCACGGGCTTGATTCACAAAGCGGTGCTAACCTACTTAGCACGTCTAAAGTCTTTAGACGCGCTAACCAGGGTGCTAAGTAGGTTAGCACCGGATTTCTCAATCAGATCGCGCGCTAACTTTGTGCGCACAAAGTTTTACGCGCGCAAAGTTTTACGCGCGCTAAGTCCCATAGGCTTTAATGGGCACTTCGCGCGGTGCGCCCTGCGCTCTGTGCAGTACGCACGTAAAGTTTTACGCGCATAAAGTTTTGCGCGCGTAAAGTTTTATGCGCGAAAAGCTTGTTTAGACGTGCTAAGGGGGTTTTCACAGGCGTGCTAACAGTTAGCACCGCTTTGTGAATCAAGCCCCAGGTCTGTAATAATTATTTATGTGCTGCAATGGAACAAAAACTTTATGATGTTTCACTCCTCTTTGCAGATCCTCTCCAAGTCAGTAAGGTTCAGAGGCTGATGTTTGGCAACTCCCTCCACAGATTTTCTATTGGATTAAGGTCTGGCTAGTCCACTTCAGGACTTTCATGTGCTTCTTCTTGAGCCATTCCTTTGTTGCCTTGGATCTGTGTTTTGGCTCTTTGTTATGGTGGAATACCCATCCACAACCCTATTTCAATGCCCTGGCTGAGGGAAGGAGTTGCTCACCCAAGATTTGATGGTACATTGTCCCTTCGATACGTTGAAGGTGTCCTGTCCCCTTAGCAGAAAAACACCCCCAAAACATGATGTGTCCACCTCCATGTTTGAGGATGGGGTGGTGTTCTTGGGATCCTCATCCAAACACAGGGAGTTGAGTTGATGCCAAAGATCTCAATTTTGGTCTCATGTGACCACAACACTTTCACCCAGTTCTCCTCTCAATCATTCAGATGTGCATTGGCAAACTGCAGGCAGATCATACATGTGCAGTCTTGAGCAGGGTTACCTTGTGGGTGTTGTGTGTTACCAATTATTTTCTTGGTGACTATAGTCCCAGCTGCCCTGAAAGCATTGACAAGGTCCCCCCATGCAGTGCCGGTTCAAGTAACAATTGGGCCCTAGGGCAAAATTAGCCTGGGGGCCCCCCTACAGACAACCCCAAACCAAAAAGCGTCATTAGAGGCCCTTTGTTTCAGCCACATTTCCCTCCTGGGCCCCTGAGCTGGCTGCTGACCCTCCCCCAATCACCTCCCAACTTAACAGACTCTGCAGAGTCCCTGGGGAGCAACAGTTAAGATGGTGAGGGACACCTTGGGGACCCCTACAGGCTCTGGGGCCCTGGGGCAATTGCCCATTTTTTCCTATGGTAGCTCCGGCCCTGCCTCCATGTAGATATGGGCTGCTTCATCACTGTGCTCATGATCATTGCAACTCCACGAGGTGAGATCTTGCATGGAGCCGAGACCAAGGGACATTGACAGTTATTTTGTGTTTCTTCCATTTGCAAATGATCACACCAACTGTTGTCGCTTTCTCACCAAGCTGCTTGGTGATAGTCTTGTAACCCAGTCCAGCCTTGGTAACTTTATAATTTTGTCCCTAACATACTTGAACACCTCTTTGGTCTTGTCCATGGTGGCTTGTTTGGAAACTGTTTAATTGATTGATTGCTTCTGTGGACAGGTGTTTTTATACAGGTCCTGTAACAAGCTAGGATTAGGAGATCTGGGCTAACAGATTTGTGTCTTAGGTAGATACTTCTCATCCTGTCCATGCATGTCCTCTACTAGTCTACTACAAGCAGTTACAGATGGCAATGATTTAAGAGAAATCATGGAGAAGCATGTGATTAGTTTGATCAGCTGAAAGATTAGTAAGGTTCTGATTTGCTGGTCATGATCATGCGTTAAATCAGGAAGTCATCACAGCAAGCCAGAACCTTACAAATATATCAGCTGGTCAAACTGATCACATGCTTTTCCATGTGTTCTCCTAAAGGTGCCCATACATCAGATGTACAGGCAGATTGACCAAGAGACAGATCTCTCTCTGATCGGAGAGAGATGTGTTGCCTGCCCATACACCAGAGGCCAATTACTGATCAATTTAAGCATGAAATCTCTTGGGAATCAGCCTTGTGATGCCCCACTCACAGCCTTGCCACCCCCCGCACTGTCTCCCCCCCCCCCTCCCGGTGCAGTATACTTTACCTTTCTGTTGCTGGCCTCGGGCTCCATCCACATACATGCTCTTCTTGGTTGCCAGTTATACGTGGGCGTGTCTGGCTGTCATACTGATCTTTTTGGTTTTATGTAATGTAAAGTAGCCAGTGTACAGATTGTATACCAGTGTAATTTCTCTGTGCCATCAAAATAACTCACCACACAGCCATTAATGGCTAAATCACTGGCAACAAATATGAGTACACTCCTAAGTGTCAATATTTTGTGTGCCCACCATTATTTTCCAGCTCTGCCATCACGCTCTTGGGCATGGAGTTCACTAGAGCTTCACAGATGGACACTGGAATTCTCTTCCACTCCTCCATGATGAAATCACACAGCTGGTGGATGTTAGAGACCTTGTGCTCCCTCAGCTTCTGTTTGAGACTGCCTAACAAATGCCCAATAGTGTTTAGGCCTGGAGGCATGCATGGCCAGCCCAGCACTGTTACCCGCAGTTTCTCTAGCAAGGCAGTGGTTATTCTGGAGGTGGGTTTGGGGTAGTTATCATGTTGGAATATTGCCCTGTGGCAAGGTTTCTGTTGTGAAAGGATCATACTCCTATTTAACAGTACATGCAGGGGCGTAACTAGGCCCCACCGGGCCCCCCTGCAGATTTTCTGAGCGGCCGTTTTGTGGGTGCTGGAGGGGTGGCAGCATGAGGGGAAAGCCTTGCCCACAGTCGGCGGGGAGAGGGGTAGTTCCCCCCTCTCCCTCACCTCGGGGCTCTCCCCTCTGCGCTCCCCTCCAGCTCGTAAGTGTCTGTGGGGCTGTGGTGGGCAGCGAGCGGCGGGCAGATACATACCTGCTTCCGTGCGTTCCATCGGAGACTTCTCCCTCTAGCGGCTGACGTCACTACCGGAAGTGACGTCAGCCGCTAGAGGGAGAAGTCTCCGATGGAACGCACGGAAGCAGGTATGTATCTGCCCGCCGCTCGCTGCCCACCACAGCCCCACAGACACTTACGAGCTGGAGGGGAGCGCAGAGGGGAGAGCCCCGAGGTGAGGGAGAGGGGGGAACTACCCCTCTCCCCGCCGACTGTGGGCAAGGCTTTCCCCTCATGCTGCCACCCCTCCAGCACCCACAAAACGGCCCCGAGCGGGCCCCAGGGGGGGGGGGGGGCGGGCCCCCCCGCGGGCGCAGGGGCTGCAGGGCCTATTCCTACGCCCCTGAGTACATGTTAGCATTCATGGTTCCCTCAATGAACTGCACTCATGCAGCCCCAAACCATGACACATCCATCACCATGCATATCTGTAGGCAAGACACACTTGTCTTTGTACTCCTCAACTGGTTGCAACCACACACGCTTGACAACATCCAAACCAAATAAATGTATCTTAGTCTCAATAGACCACAGTCCAAGCAGTCAATGTCCTTAGTTTGCTTTTCTTCAGCAAACTGTTCAGGGGTCTTTATTGTGCATTATCTGTAAAGAAGCTTTTTGGGGGGGATGACTGCCATGCAGATCAATTTGATGGAGTGTGTGGCATATGTTCTGAGCACAGGCAACAAATCCCCCCACCCCCACCCCTTCTACCTCTACAGCAATGCTACCAGCAACCATATGTGTATTTTCAAAAGACAACCCCGAGTTGTGATGCCGAGCACATGCACTAAACTTCTTTGGTTGACCATGGTGGGGCCTGTTCTGCGTGTAACCTGTCCTGTCCTGTTCTTGGCAGCTCAGTTTCAGGGTGTTAGCAATTGTCTTATAGCCTAGGCCATCTTTATGTAGAGCAACAATTCTTTTTTTAAGATCCTCAAGGAGTTTTCTGCTATGTGGTGCCGTGTTGAACTTCCAGTGACCAGTATGAAAGAGCGAAAACACAAAATGTAACACACCTGCAGTGTAATAAGTAACATGAGCGAAAATGTGTAATTAGGTAGAATTTTGACATTCTTCACTTAGCGGGTGAAAATTTTGTTGCCAGTGGTTTAGACATTAAAGAGACACTGTTGTAAAAATAACGTTAGATTTTTTTTTTTACAATCGTCATGTAAAAATTATTTAGTCAGTGTTTACCCACTGTTAAAATTTTCCTTACCCTGATTAACATTTATCACAGGTGGTGACATCTTTAGTCCTGTCAGGTACATCTCTGCGGAATATTTGTTTACGGAGAATTCTGAAGCCAGTGAAAATAATGCCTGGTCCCCAGAATAGGTAAACCCCAAGCATTACCGAGGCGTACTTATAAATTAAGCCACCAGGAAATTTGGGTGCAGGGTAAAGCTGATAAACAGCTCACCCTGCCTCTGCAAAAGTCTTGGTGGCATTGATTACTATTCCCCCTCCAGGTCGCCGAGGACAGTGGGGAAATATGTAATTTGTCTGCCAGCTATTTCTGGCGGCCTGATTACACTATTTTTACAGTCGTTTGGGCTCCATCTTTTGATGGCACCCTAATTACTGTCTGAGTGCAGCTTTACCCATTAGGGCTCTTTTCTACTGGCTTCGATCCGCTTCAAAAAACGGATCGCAGTTGTTTTGCCGATTGCTAGAGCACCGCGATAACATGTAAATCGCGTTGCTGATTTCCCACTTCCGCTATTAATTTTTTTGCCAAATCGCAATTGCCGGCCGGTGTGATTCTCTTTGCGATCGCAATGGCTACACGCGCAATCGTAGCTAGTGGAAAAAACACCATGCGCAATTGCATGCACAGGTGATTTGCACATGCGATCATGCTCGCTAGTGGAAAAGGATTATGTCCTATTGCGGCACCGGCTGCGCTGAAATCTCCGGCGCTGTTTTTAGTTGCTTCATCACTGGGAGGGTGGGGCTACATAGCAATATACAGGTATAGGAAGTGTTTCTGATGCCAAAACCAGGAAAATAACCATAAAAGTGGGTATCTTGAATGATTTACTGTTTTTAACTATAAGTCACTACAGTGCCTCTTTAATGGCTTGGTGTTGAGATATTTTGAAGCGACAGCAAATTTACACAGTTATACAAGCTGTACACTGATTACCGGTACATTGTAGCAAATTGTCATATCTTCAATGTTGTCCCATGAAAAGATACTGTATAGTAAAATATTTACAAAAATTTGAGAGGTGCACTCCCTTATGTGAGATACTGTGAGCTGGTGGAATATAGTGCTTTTCCTAAAAAGTAAACAGATACCAAAACAGCTATATCTGAATGAGAGACAGTATTTCCGTTCATCAAGACTGCTGTTTAGAATGAAGTCTTAAAATGAAGCACTAACGTCTTTAACCTGCTGGGCGTTCTAATTCCCGCGGCCGCGGTTTTTTTCGCCTGATTTTTTTTTTTTATCATGTAGCTAGCCTAGCGCTAGCTACATGATTCTCCCCTTCCTGCTCCCTCCCTCCCACCCTTCCGATCGCTGCTGCCAGCGATCACGCCCAAAAGGAAATCCCGTTCTGAACGGGATTTCCTTTAGGACTTCCCCCGTCGCCATGGCGATGAACGGAGTGATGTCATCGACGTCGTGACGTCACAGGGACTCCCGATCCACCCCAAAGTGCATCCTGGCGGCGATTGGCCAGGCTGCGCACGGGGTCTGCGGGGGGGGCCCTCTTTCGTGTCGGGTAGCGGTGGATCGGCGGCAAGCGGTGGCTATCGGAGCAAACACACAGCTAGCAAACTGCTAGCTGCATGTTTGAAAAAAAAAATTATCAAAATCGGCCCACCGGGGCCTGAGCGGTGCCCTCTAGCGTCTCTGGACGAGCTAAGCTCGTCCAGGATGCTAGGGAGGTTTAAAAAAAAAAAGAAGCACTTACGCATGAACTGTAGTGAAAATAACCAAATTAATAAAATTGCTTATTTTTTACAATATTAATTTATAGATTATTTAGTCAGTGTTTGCCCATTGTAAAACTTTTCCTCTCCCTGATTTACATTCTTAAATTTATCACAGGTGGTGACATCTTTAGTTTTGCCAGGTGACCTGTAAAAAATGTTTGTTACTGAGAGTTCTATGGACAGAGGGAGATATTGCTTGTTTGGCAGTTAGAAAAAGGCAAGGCATTATTTCCCACAATGCAATGAGGTTCACACACAGCAAACTGTCAGGACCTTGGTCATGTCATCACACTGTGGGAAGGGTTTCACCACAATATCAGCCATACAGGTGTCCCTGATGATCTATTTGAGGAAAGGTAAAGATTTCTTGCAGGAATGGAGGTATCAGTTACTGATTGGAATGAAGTTCAATCCTTGGTTATAGTTTCTCTTTAACCACTTGAGAACCACAGTGGTAAACCCCCCTAAAGACCAGGCACATTTTTAATAAAATGGCAACTGCAGCTTTAAGGCCAAGCTGCAGGGCCGCACAACACAGCACATGAGTGATTTCCCCCCCCCCTTTTCCCCCCACCAACAGAGCTCTCTGTTGGTGGGGTCTGATCGCACCCCCAGTTGTTTATTTATTTTTAAATAAATATTTATTTGTGTGTTTTTGGGTGTATTTTACGCTTTGTCTTTTTTTTTTTTTTTTTTACAAACCCCTCCCTCCCCCCAGCCGGCCAATCCTGCCGATCGACTGTCATAGGCTTCGTGTCACATGGCTGCCCCCAGTCCAGCGCTGCTGCTGATCGCAGCGCTGTACTTAGTGAAAAGTCTAACAGTCACCCGAGCGGCAAATGCCATTCGGAGACTGAAGGCGGGGCGGAGCTCCGCCCCCCAAGCAGGAGATGCGCGGGCAGCCTGCGCGCGATCTCCTGCAAATCCCAGCCCCAGGACTTGACGCCCATAGGCGTTAGGCGGTCCTAGGGCTGCCGCCGCGTCCACGCTCATTGTCATCAGGCGGTCCCAGGATAGTTAAACTGAACATAAAAATATGAGACTAAGGGCCATATGCAATTGACTTTTTCACTTGAGTTTTCTCCAAGGAGATAATTTTTCATCTTTGATTTTAAATAACTTTCCAGCACTTTTCAACTAAAAAAGTACCAAAAAGTAGGTAAAAAGTACTATCAGAATTATTTTGAATGATTTCTTGCTTTCTGGGGGCTTAAAAGGAATTTTATTGACAAGTTTAAAAATATCACCTAGGAGAAAGCTCAGGAGAAAAACTGCATTGCATATGCCCCTTAGTTCTATGTTTAATTTACCTTTAATAAAACACATACAGTTAGCCATCTCATGAGTTTATTTTCACTTCAGGTTTGATTTAAAGATGGTGAGAGTTGACTAGTGGGAGCAATTTAGTTAGGAAAAGTTTGACACAATTTTTTACTTTAACCTGAATGTCACTCCATAAACAGTTGGACACAGCTTTACTTTAGCATGGCAAAAGCCTATATAGACATGATTAGACATCTGTCACCTGAAACAATCAAACATAATTTGGAGTAACACTGTGATATCTGTGGAGATGCCCACATCTACTGCACCTGACTCAATTTTCTGAATTGGATTTTTTGGCTAATTATTACTGCATTTCTTAGAGCAGGAGAGCTGCCTCTACCCCTCTCTATAGTTTAGTGCAGGGGTGTCAAACTCAATCACATAAGGGGCCAAAATCTAAGACATAGTCTTATGCTAGTTACACACCATACAATTTTGTTAGATTATTCTGTAAGATTTACCTACAACATGGAAAAAAGCTATCTGGCAGGTAAATCTAAGAGAAAATCTAACAGAAAATTGTATGGTGTGTACCTAGCATTAGGCACAATTATCAAAGTTAACTAAAATTCTAAATGTCACATATATTTCCAGTAATTCCTAGCAGATAGCAAAACAAAGGCTTTTTTTCATCTTGTCCAGAACATCCAGCATTCAGAAACAATCTTCACTGGCTGTAATACTGTATGTAGTGATCGGAATTTGTTTAGAATGATAGAAAGCAGAAATGTAGCTTCAAATATGTGTAAATAATCATCAGCTGCAGCTCTGTGTTCCTGTCTGTTTCTCTCTCTCTCTCTCTCTCTCTCTCTCTCTCTCTCTCTCTCTCTCTCTCTCTCTCTCTCTCTCTCTCTCTCTCTCTCTCTCTCTCTCTCTGCCTCGCTGTCTAAAGTAAACAGTTTACAGCAAGGAATAGCTCACTCTGAATGGGTGGGGGGAGCACCCAAGTAAGGAAAACATACAGGTCCTTCTTTTCAGATCCTTCTCTATATGAAAACTCCCTCAGCTGTTCTCATATGATCTGTTCGAAAGCAGGCAGGGCAGAAACAAACAGTAAATCATTCCCCTGTGAATAGTGACAGAGAAGTGGAACCTAGCTACAATGTATAGCTCTAGCCTCTAGCTCCATGCCGACACAAATTGTTACACATAGCTGGTAAACAAGGCATTTTTTTCACACAGACTGTGATGAGAGACTTCAGAAAAGCTTTTTATTGTTGCTGGCTAAAAGCTCTATAGGTATGTGGGGTTTACAGAAGAACAGTTTCTTTGATAGTTGTTCTTTGAACTTGCGGTGTGTTACCCTATTTTGCTGCAACGGGCCGCAAAAGCAATGAAAATCTATGGAGACTTTCACACATATTGTGGTCCCTTGCAGTGTGCCGGAAGTGTCTGATCCGACACAAGGTCAACAGTGAGTTACCGCAAGCACCACCCTTAATGCACGGTGCTTGGGGTAATGTAAGTCTATGTTCAATGCACGTAGTGAAAACAATGGGACATGGTGCACCGCGCATGTGTGGACTGACAGGAATCCCAGTGATGTTCTTCCTGCCCAACAGAGAGTACGTCTGTGAGCAGGGGTGGCGCTATTTATTATTATTTAGTATTTATATAGCGCCGACATCTTATGCAGCGCTGTACAGAGTATATATTGTCTTGTCACTTAGCTGTCACTCAGAGGGGCTCACAATCTAGTCCCTTCCATTGTCTTATGTCTATGTATGTATAGTGTATTGTATTTATTGTAGTCTAGGGACAATTTAGGGGGAAGCCATTTAACTTATCTGTATGTTTTTGGGATGTGGGAGGAAACCGGAGTGCCCGGAGGAAACCGAGGCAGACACAGGGATAACATACAAACTCCTTGCAGATGTTGACCTGCCTGGGATTCGAACCGGGGCCCCAGCTTTGCAAGGCGAGAGCGCTAACCACTACGCCACCGTGCTGCCCACGCTATGTACCGCATATGACCCTGTCGGTGAACAGTGCCGCAGGGTCATATGTTTGTCATTTGTTGTGCTGGGGTGCGGCAGGAGCATTGCATAACCACGGCAATGCAAAAAATAAGTGTAAATCTGGCCTAATGAGAACCCAAGTCGAAGCTCGGGTTCAAAAACAAATACTTACTTAAGGAGAGGGAAGCTTCTGGATCCTAATAAGGCTTCCTTCGCTCATTGGGACCCTTCTGTTGGCGGTGCCTGCACAGTAGCATTGAGCTGCTACTACACTGGCACATGCAGGGATAGGAGCTCGGCCCTGATCAGATTACCGACAATCTTTGGATGGTCTGCTGTCAGCAATGGGGGACTGGGGGATGCCAAGAGGTGCCTCATTAGGATCCAGAGGCTTCCCTCTCCTTAGGTAAATATTTGATTTTGTACCCGAGTTTTACTAAACAGTCTGAAACTAAGTTGTATTACTATAGCAACCGTGATAGGTGGCTGCTCCTCCCCCTTCTGCAGAGTAGTGGCAGTTTAATATTAATAATTACCTGCTGCAGTGCTGCTTTGGGTCTTCTCTGATCTTCCTGACAGCCACCCGCTAAATGCTGCAGACATCTGACTCCAGAGGCATGTCACGTGACCTGGAGAAGGCGGTATGGACGCACAGAGCATGTGACTGCTAGGAAGAACAGGTCACCGGTGTGCGCCTTTGGACCTGAAGGCTGTGTGCTGTTTTTCTTTTCTTTTGGGTCACCCCGAGCTGCTTGAGTATTCTAATGAGACCTAATGATTCTTGGCAAAAGTATGTTGTTAGTGTATATTATGATAGGAAAGCGATGGATATACTGTATATGTGCAGATAGCAGGTCCACTTTAGTTTTCTTGGCTGTGTGAGGAAAGATAAGGGAGGACTTCTGTTACCTGATTATGTTATAATATTTCTTCGCCAAATGCTTGCTTGTAATATGTAAAGTGGCTCCATTTGCCCTGTCAGCTGCCCCTGGTGAGCTTTCAGCAGCAGCGTCTTCCTTCACTTCCACTGAGGCTCTGCTGACACTCCTGGAGCCATGGCTGGGCAACGACACGGAGCCGCACTGGATGTGATGAGCAGGTGTGCAGGCAACACACTTCTGAACGACACAGAAAATCTCACTGACTCGCCATCCTTCATCCAACTCAAAGAATCTCTCTTTCACACACACACACACACACACACACACACACGCACGCACGCACGCACGCACGCACGCTCGCTCGCTCGCTCGCTCACTCACTCACTCACTCACTCACTGAGCCAGCAAACCTGGACTGGATTTTTTTCACAAATTGTCTGTTGGTGGAAAACTCTCACATGGGTCACATCAGCTGATCTGCCAGCAACAGATACAAAATACAGAGGGTCATCAGCTCAGCGGAGAGAATCATTGGGAAAACTCTTCCCCCTCTAGATCTCATCTAAAACACCGGACTGCACTCTAGAGCAACGAAAATCGCTGGCGACCACACCCACCCAGGCCATAGCTTCTTCAGACGGCTAAAATCAGGCCGGAGGTTCCGGGCCATCCCCACCAAGACAACAAGGCGTATGAACACTTTTTTCCCTGCAGCCGTCAGACTCTTGACTCTGCCTGTTCCACTCTCGCCCCTGCAGTTAAGTCATCTGCCCTTAGGCCATAGTCATCAGCTGACTGCCTCCTGTCTATGGGTTTCACTGCTCTGTTCACTGTTAAGGTGCGTACACACGCACTACAGCAGCCAACGATGGGTCAGTCGGCACCTCCCGCTGGGCGGGTTTTCAGCAGACTGTAGTGCGTGTGTATGCACTGTCGGCGGACTGATAAGGCTGTTTCTGAACGATCCACCGGGCGGAACGTTCAGGAACAGCCTTATCAGTCTGCCGACAGTGCGTACACACGCACTACAGTCTGCTGAAAACCCGCCTAGCGGGAGGTGCCGACGGACCCATCGTTGGCTGCTGTAGTATGTGTGTACGCACCTTTACTGTCTTGCTAATGGTTGTTGTAACCACTATTACTGTCCTTATCTTTGCAACACATTGTTGTCTCTGTATATCTGCATGTTTTTACTTCCAATGTGTATTACTTCACTGTGCCTAATTCAATGTGCCAAACCCAATTCCAAGCACGGCCCAGCTGTGCTTGGCGAAATAAACTGATTCTATTGTGATTCTGATTCTGATCAGACAATAGTGGGGTTATACAATTATAGTCACATGCACACAGCTGCAGGGAGATTTTTTTTGTATAATAATGTCATGCTGTCCTGAATTAATTGAGGCTGCTTTCCAATGGGCAGCTGAACTGCAAGCTTGTTCTGTAGTTTGGCATTCCATCTGCTGCCCACCAGTGGCTTTCAAGTGCAATTTATGTGCAGCCAAAAGGCAGCAGGCGTAACGCCACGCATGTCAGCACTTGACAAACGGTGGCGGTACACCGCAGCAAATAACCGTAACACTAATAACTATAACATTGAGATGTGACTATATGGGGGGCTGCCTGTCAACCCCTGGTACGGAGCCCGGTACGGAGCACGAGAGCAGCTGACAGGTGGTGAATTCACTGCCTTCAACTGGCCGTATAAAAGAGGAAGCCTAAGATCACTTAATACTCTGGGTCCTGCATGTTTATGCAATAGCACAAACTCAATATCTTTTTGCCAGCTCTAACTATAGCTCAATATAACCCAGGTGAGGTTTGGCATCTAAGTGCAGAAAACATCCATTCCAGGTCACTCAGGTTCTCTGGTGTTCTCCAACCTCGGCTAATCAGCAGTGACATGATAATGAGCATGTTTTAATGGATCCATTCATCTAACTGGGACTTTATAATGCCTGGAAATCAGGGCCGGTTGTAGACTTTTTGCTGCCTGAGGCAAACTTGTAAGGATGCAGTAGTGTCTGAATCACACACCTGAAACAAGCATGTGGTTAATCTAGTCAGACTTCAGTCAGAGCACCTGATCTGCATGCTATTTCAGGGTCTATGGCTGAAAGTATTGAAGACAGAGGATCAACAGGACAGCCAGGCAATTTGCATTGTTTAAACTGAACCTTCTACCTGCTTAGACTGCAGTGGTGATCTAAATGATCAGGTAAATGACGTTCTTGCATTTTGTCTGCACTGCAACTAATAGGAAAGGGTAGATTAGAAAAGGGTAGATTAGAAAAGGGTAGACAGTGATATTCTCTAAACTATTTGTGGCTGAACACACATATGGTACATATACTGTATATGTATTGCAATCAAAAGGACAAATACCGGTATTTGGTGTACTGTCCTTCAGTTATTTTTTAGTTGTTTTTGGTAAATCTGTGGCATTATATCTGTCTTGTAACGTTTACTTTAAAACTAATTAAGAAGATATAGTATACATTTGAATGTATCATTTGATCCTGATTTAAATGTACAAATATGCAACATAAATAAATATGCAACAACATACATTAATATTCAACATTGTACTGTTATGATCAGAAGTATGGCTTAAAGAGCTGAGATCACTTACTGACTTCATTAACCATTTGATTTTGGGCAGTGTTACCATTGGTAGCAACAGTATAGATTGGTTGATCACATGAAAGAGCAGTAGGTGGGCACACAGTTTTCTGTTGCATAGAATAGTACAACACTAGCAGAACAGCACTGCTAATAATCTCTACAGAAACCGATCAAAGATTGGGAGGAGCATACATATATACATATTTCTCCACTGACTGATTAGTATGCATATTGGGCAGTGGCTGAACAGGCTGCTATGTAATTGTCTGGCATAAAATCAAAAATCAATTCTTTATTTTTATCTGGTAAACAAGTAATAAGGATTCTAATCAGGCAATCCAAAAGTTAAAATATCTATTACTTTTCTTGTTTATAAATCATCATTCCCCAATTTACCTGACTCTTATTTGTACACACAAAATTTGGTACACAAAAAGGAAGTTGCAGGGCATGCTGGGTTGTCCTTTTTTGCTTCTCTACTTCCCCCTCAGACATAACTGATACAGCCTGATTGGCTGAAGCCTCTTTCCCCCCTGTTTCTCCTCTGAAAGCTCTATTCCTCTCTGATTGGCCAATATTTCTCAAGCAGAGATAATGCACTTTCCATAGTGAAGGGCGGGCAAATCAGGCAGAGGAGAGTTAAGGGAGGAAATTGACATCAGGATTGGCTTCAAAATAGCCACAGTTAAAATGGGAAATGCTCAGAAGGATTTTCTCTTTTATTACTGTGGATAAATCACTAAAATCAAAATGTGGACAGTGCAATACATATGTTATGTAAGTAGAGCAAGTATTTATCTACTTATATATATGTGTTGATTTTTTCTGAGATAGTATGGCTTACATCTCCTTTTTAAGCACTTCTTTATCTGCAGCAGTTCAGGAATGGATTTGCACTTTTCTTAACTGTAGTGCAGTTCTTGAAATTCACACTATACTGCCACTATTAACCAGTTCAGCACCGCAGTGCCGAAAACCTCATGCATCCGAGCAACGTTCATCTCCCATTCATTCGCCAATAACTTTATTGCTACTTATCACAATGAATTGATCTATATCTTGTTTTTTCCGCCACTAATTAGGCTTTCTTTGGGTGGTACATTTTGCTAAGAATTATTTTTTTCTAAATCCATTTTAACAGGAAGATTAAGAAAGAAATGAAAAAAATTCATTATTTCTCGGTTTTTGGCCATTATAATTTGAAATTAATATACACTACCGTAAAATAAATTTTATTTGCCCATCTGTCCCGGTTATTACACCGTTTAAATGATGTCCCTATCACAATTTATGGCACCGATATTTTATGTAGAAATAAAGGTGCATTTTTTCAATTTGCTTCCATCACTACTTATAAGCTTATAATTTAAAATAATATAATAACATACTCTCTTGACATGCATATTTAAAAAGTTCAGAACCTTGGGTAATTATGTTGTTGTTGTTTTTTTTATTGTATTTTTTTTTCTTTATAAAAAATGTATGTGGGTAATTTTTAGTGTGGGAGGGAAACAGCTAATTTTAAATGTAAAATAAAATAATTGTTTATTGAAAAATTTATGTGGGTGCAGTTTACTATTTGGCCACAAGATGACCACAGTCAAAAAAGTCCTGGATGCGAACGATCTCGCATCCAGGAACTAAAAGAAGACGGAGAAGTTTCCTGGGGGCAGAAATACCGCGCTCTCTCAATAGAAAGCGTCGGTTTTTCTGCGGGGAAGTTAGATCGGTGAATGGGAATTATATTTCCATTCACTGATGGGGGGCTAGCGGCGGGCGGCGGGAGTGCGGGAGCGCGCCCGATCGCGCGCACCACGCGGCGGCAGCAGCAGAGCCTATCTGGACGAACTTACTTGTCCAGATAGGCCGAACTGGTTAAGTAGGATTTTAGAAATTTCTTATTATCATGCAGAACAGTTCCCCCTGCTGGTTAGAACAGTTTAAGAAGAAAAAACAGTAATGCTTTGATAAATATGGCCCCCAGTCTTTTCCTTCCCATCAGCTCTCCCGTTCTGCTGCATTGTCCTCTAGTAAATGCTTGTATTTTCCCTGCAATCGCACTGACCTGGAAGTACAACGTCATTGCTGTGAAAATGGCAGCATTTACGAGAGAACACTGCAGTGTAATGGGAGAGATGACAGGACTGAAAATACAATAAGGAGAACAAGGAGTAGGTGAGTTATGATATGTTTGTCTTTTAAAACAGGTAATTAACATTGGTTCGGGAGTACTTAAAGTGTGGTTAAAATGTGTTAAACCGCAGCACAGATCAATAAAGATCAATAAAGCAATATCCTCTCCTTAGGCTCTGGTCACACTTGAGCAGAAAAACAGACTTTTTCTGTCTATGTTACAGATCAGTTAACAGTTCTGTACATACTTGTCATTTTTGCCATGGATCTGTTGGATCTGTAGCAGTCACCAGAATGCAAAATTGTACACAATTATTCCGGACAAGCGGATGCATTTGCCATAGATGCCAGTGGTGGAAAGTCATCTGCTCCGGACTCCTAATGGACCACAGGGGACTAGCAGAGACATTGTCTACGCTGTCCCCTCCCATTGGCTATTGGATATCCTGCTCAAGTCTGCACTCTTGTATTTATAGTCTGCAACATTTCTGATCACAGTCTACAAAGGGCTGAAAAAGAGTGCTGATGGATATATCAATCAGGAATCAGTAGCTATTTGAGAAAAGGTAAGGATTTCTGGTGGCAAAGGGAGATCAGCTATTGATTGGAATGAGGTTCAATCCTTGGTTAACATTTCCTTTTAAATTATAAATGTGAGATAGTACCACAAAACATAAAAAAAGAGGGCAAGAAAACCCTCCTCATCAAGCTTACATTCCAAAGATGTGCTAATCTTCAGAAATACACGGGGAAGCAGTTAAAGTTACTTGTCCTCTTAGGTCTTTTCCACTCCTTGGGCAACCTTCAGAACTACTTGCTTCCCCAAGTATTTCTGAAGATGAGCACACCTTTGGAATGTAAACCTGATGAGGAGGGTTCTCTTGCCCTCTTTTTTTTTTTATAGATAAACAAAAATAATTATAATCATAATCCCGATGTGGGCTTTCAGACATTTTTATTAATAATTACATTATGTCTATGGAGGTTCTCTTAGGCATTATTCTCATGGACTTCAAGACTGTATGCCCTATTTTTCGGACTATAAGATGCTCCTGACCATAAGACACACTTACGTTTAGAGGACAAAAGCCAGGGGAAAAAATATATACTAAACCTGGTGCATCCATGGTGAAGGGGCATCTTGTGGATTATGACCCCTTGTACCTCTTTTTTCTCTCTGCGTCCTCCTCTGTCCCCCTTGTGTCCTCCTTTGTCCCCATGTGTCCACCTCTGTCCTCCTCGTGTCCTTCTCTATGCCCCTTTGTGTCCCCTAATGTCATCCTCTGTGCCTCTTCGTGTCCCCCTGTGTCTTCTCTTTGTCCCCCTGTGTCGTCCTCTGCATGGACACAGTACAGGGAATCCCTGACATTGCGGCGGGTTGGAGGTACGTATTGGCAGGCGTTCACAAATCAGACACTCCCTGCAGTTGGACTATAAGATGCATTGACTTTTTTCCCCACTTTTGGGTGAGAAAAGTGAGTCTTATGGTCCAACAAATACAGTATTTAGTGTACAATGATAAACGTGAACAAAGGCTGCAGTCCACTTTTGGCATAGCAAGTGGATTAGGCTGCTCACTCAGGCATCTAAGGGAAACATTTGCTTACCTCAGCTTTACCTCATGATCACATCAACAGTATGTGTATTATTTATGAGGCTCACCGTCCCTATATACCCACAACAATAAAGGGATCATTTATGTTAAAATATCAAGTGCAATTCTGAATTATCTCAACATAAAAACAGCCAACAAATCATGCAATGTTGATTTTTCAACAGATTTATATTGTTAGAGTTGTGTATCTATGAAAATATTGGCGGCTGGTGAACACTTTTTACTCAGTTATTACTGCATGATCATTTGCCGATCTTAATCTGATTAAATACTACCATCATGCAATGTTCCAGAAATGACCATGTTGGTAGATTAAAGATACTCCTAGACATGATATTTTGCTCTGCTGAAACATCTGGCATTTATCTGCAATGATGTGGTATGCTCTCCAGATAGGAGGCTACGTGTGTGGGCTTTCTGCCATACTATCCGCAGTATTTCTATGGGGACCAATAATGTGTTTGTGTACAGATGTGAACATTTTGTCTCCCTGATATGATGCTTATTACATTGGATGACAGTCTGCTATTTGTACTGGTATACAGAGCACCTTTGGCTGGCCTACTATCTTCTGGCATGTCCATATATGTTCCGGATGATTTTTCGGCCAGTGACACTGTTCCGACAGATAATGCATGTTAAATAATACTCTCTGTTCAGTGGCAGGTGGTATTTCCATGGATATGCAAAGCTGTCCTAATAATACTGCAACAGAAAATGGCCAATATCTGTAATTTCAACTAAACAAAGTATAGGCAATTTTTAAATGAATGTCTACGTCCACTGATGATTCAGCTTTAAGTGAACATCTGTGGTTTCAGGAAGGCAACCACACTAAGCATTGCTTTTTAGTAGGATTGCTTTTCAGGCTCTTTTAGTCCCCTATACTTTCCTTGTGGTCAGGCTCGGATTTACCTCACAGGAGCCTATAGGCACAGATGTCCTGGAATCTTAGACTTCACCCTCCATGAACCTACAAACCCCCACCAAACCTACAGTATCTTATGGTAAATCGGCCCTGTGAGTAACCTTTCATTTACGCTCAGCTCCAGACTCTGCCTCTCACATCACAGACATTGCCATGTGGTGAATACAGTTTTACCGCTACATCACTGCATGATTCCTGAATATTCAACACTGCTTTGTCTGCTACTGGACCATTTATTTGCATCGTCTACGGACTTCTCTGCAGATGGTAGATTAGCCGTTAGTGCTCCCTGGGCACTCAGTTGTAGGTAAAAGCACCATGCCCTTGAGTGTCCATAATTTTGTTTGTACTTAAAAGATACAGGTAATGGAAAACCTATGTGTTTTACTTAGGTACTGATGCAGTGTTTGGGTTCATTAAACTCAACAGCCTCAATAGGGAAGTTGGTCATAGTGGATCACTTGATGTATGATCCACTATTTCGGTTATCATTTTCACAGGTCCATTCAGTGACGTAGCTAGGGATCTATGGGCCCCTGTGCTAGTTTACATTGGGCCCCTCAAGCATTCTATACATAACAATTGATATGGAGTAACAAAACCTGCCAAGGACAGGTGCAGAGAGATGTAAGCAGGGAGGGGAGTGGTTTGTTAATTATTATCACTATTTGAAGCATATATGAAGGTGGTTATACATATAGAGAAAGTGATGTAATGCTTTCAGTTATTTTCAAGTCATGTGACATTCACTAGTTGCAGAATTGTTGAAGTTGCCATTGCTGGAATCCTTATTAAACATTATTTCCGAGACTTCCGGTTCCGGCGCCCTGGAGGGAGGAAGCTAGACTCGGAGCTCCCGCATCTGATCCCGTGCTGCGCAGCTTCTACCCCAACTAAAGCGCCACTTTATTCAAAAGGGCTGAAGCCTGCGGACAGGAGAGACGGAGAGACAACCGCAATCCCAGATGGATCGCTATCTCACACGATCCGAAGCCAGAGAAAACGCCGCCGCTACCCCTGCCAAGATGGCGCCGAAGGGAAGAGGGAAGGACTCCCGCCGACAGTCACCCGCTCGTAAGCGCACTACAGCAGGCGCAACAGACTGGTCAGAAACCACCAGTGCACAAGGGTGGGACTCAGACTCGGACGAGGCATCAGAGCGGGGTGAGTCAAATACACAATACGCAAAAATAGCCAAGGCAGTAGTTAGACAGCTCAGGCCTGACCTGGAAACCATGATTCAGACTGCGATCACGCAGTCACTGAAAAAAGTACACAAAGACTTACAAATACATACTACACGCATAACCCAGGCTGAGAAAAGAGTCTCTGTACTGGAAGACGATCAGGCAGAGCAATCAGTATCCATCAAATCACTTTTAAAAGATAATAAAGAAATGCATGATAAACTCCAAGACCTAGAAAACAGATCAAGGCGCAGCAACCTAAGGATAGTGGGATTACCAGAATCGTATACAGCCACAACCCTACATAAGATCTGTGCTGAAAATATCCCTGAACTGCTGGGCCTGGAAGGTCCCTACAAAGTCGAGCGAGCTCACAGGGTGGGACCCCCGCAAGCTGCAGAAAACAAGAAAGGCCCAAGGATAGTAATGGTAAAATACCTAGACTATGCCGAGAAAACAGCTATACTTAGAGCCTTCCGCCAAAATGGCCAACTATTAGAATACGAGGGACACAGGATTAGACTCTTTAATGACTTCTCGCTGGAGGTTTCTAAGATGCGACAAAAGTTCAATGCGGCCTGCTCAGAATGTGTAAGGCGCCAGTGGAAATTTACCCTGCTATACCCAGCAATCTTAAAGGCTACTGACGAAAATGGAGAGACTCATACTTTCAAAACTGCACGCGAAGCCGATGATTATTTTATGAAACTAGCAAACCCTGAAATCCCATCCCAGGCAGATGAGACGGAAACACAGGGAGACACCTGATCGCTACAGACTGCAACCAGGCTCTATACTTAAGGCGCTGCACAACAGTTACATTACCGCCATACCGTTAAACCAATGGCAAACCGTATTTTGATATGTTAGCTAGCTTTATCCCATACAACGAAGCTGAGGCAATGCACGAGACTTGGATCCTGGACTGATTTTTCTGAGCTCCATGCCTTCCACTAGGGGAAGAAGTGAAGTTACTTTGTTTTTTTTTCTGTTCCTTAAAGTTAAGATATTAGTGTGGTTACTACTAAATTTATGTCTTGAACAACATAAACGAGATGTTATAAGGTACAGATTAAGGGGTTGTTACATCTGCACAGTTTGCGGATGCAAGGGGAAGTCACCGTCCTATGGGGATTACAGACTGTATTTTAAAATATGCCTACCTACCATGTTACGAACTCTTATCACCTCTGGCCTACATATTATAAATACTCCAGATGGGACTACATTTTTGTAGCTGGAATGTGAGGGGACTCCGCTCCCCCCACAAGAGAAATATGGTATTGCGGCATCTTAAGAAATTAAAAGTCGAAGTGGCTATGCTGCAAGAAACGCACCTCACAGAGGCACAGTTTACCTTCCTGAAAAAACATTGGGTTGGACAGGCCCTAGGATCGCCTTCTCCTGATAGAAAGGCTGGGGTTATGATGCTCTTCCACAAAAATTTTAAAGGCACAATAATGAACCATCAATCAGACACTAAGGGTAGATGGATAAGAGTTCGTATACAATTGGGTAATGAAATTATAAATGTCTTGAACATATATAGCCCAAATGAAGATAATGACGCATTTTTATCGGAAATCACCACTCTTATTGCAAGTGATGTGTCTACAAATTGGATAGTAGGAGGTGACTTCAATACCATTATGAACATAAGAGAAGATAGATCAGGCACCAGACAACTATCCAATGCTTATCAAAAGAAATCAGTTAGACTAAACTCATTTCTACAGGACGCACATCTGACAGATTCCTGGCGTTTGAACCATCCCTTTGATAGATCTTATACTTTTTTCTCTGCTCCACATGATGTCTGGACTAGATTGGACATGTTCTTAATTTCTAATAGGATTGCCCAGAGATTAATAGACACGGACATTGAAGACATGGTCATCTCAGACCATAGCCCAATAACATTGACTTTAAAAGAGACGGTCCCACGGGGTTCAGACATCATCTGGAGATTTCCAACCCAGCTATATCAAGACGAGAAATTCATAAATCTCCTACAACAATGGTGGCTAGACTTCCAGGAAAATAACAAAGAACACACTGAGCAACCGGCACTATACTGGGAAACAGCTAAGGTAGTCTTAAGGGGAAGAATAATCGCATATATGTCAGGTCAGAGGAAAGAAGCAAATGATAAATATTTCAAGGCAGTTAAGGGAGCCAGAGAAGCCTTGATGAGCTTCCAGGCTCAACCTAACCCAGACAGTAAAATTCAATGGGTTAAAAAGAAGCTGGAGGCTGATCAATGGCTTAAGAACAAAGAAAGACTCAACGGAACCTACAAAGAAATTAGATTTCGGAGATATGGTAATAAGATGAGTAAAATGTTGAGCAATATTATTAAGGGCTCTAAACCACCAACCAATATCCTTTCCATATTAGACGAAGACGGAACTAGGCAAACAGACCCACAAAAAATTAACGAAAGATTCCAGAGATACTACGCCCACCTATATGGTGAAACAGACAACAAACCGTTGGCCACAAAATATGAATCAATGATTAAACAAGCAAAGCTGCCTTCAATAGCTGAAGCTGATCTAATAACCCTCAACTCAGAAATAACCCAAGCAGAAATAATCGATACTATTAAAAACTTGAAAAACTATAAGGCTCCTGGACCCGATGGGTTTACAGCAGAATTTTTCAAAATGCTAAAACCAGAAATAGTTCCCCCCTTACAAAATATGTTCAATGAGGTTCTTAAAAATGGTAAGATGCCAACATCAGCTAAAATGGCCCATATCAAGCTGATTCCAAAGCAAGGTAAAGACCAATCAGACCCGGCAGCATATAGGCCAATATCTCTTATAAACCAGGACATTAAACTCCTAACCAAGATTATGGCGGATAGGCTGGCGAGTCTGATGCATAAGCTTGTTAGCGCATCTCAAGCGGGATTCATTAGGAATCGTTCAGCTGTTATGAACATACGCAAGGTGGTTACGGTTCTTGATTATGCCAAAGCCTACCCAAACACAGCCAAGAGATTCGCTATTCTACTACTTGACGCAGAAAAAGCGTTTGATAATGTTCGGTGGCCATGGCTAAATCAGGTCCTAAAGCAAATGAAAATTACTGGCCCCTTTCTTAATTTGATTAACGCACTCCATAATGAGCCAACAGCTCAAGTATACACCCCTGGCTTCCTGTCTAAAAAAATACAGTTACAAAAGGGCACCCGCCAAGGCTGCCCTTTATCGCCCCTGTTATTTAATTTAGCCCTGGAACCCATGCTACGCATTCTGAAAACTCAAATCACTGGCATCTCAATAGGCAATACAATAGTCTCACAAGCCATCTTTGCAGATGACATGCTATTATTCATGTCTAAGCCACATGAACAATTAAAAGAAGCCTTGAATACCATTAAAGAGATAGGTAACGGCAGTGGTTTCAAAGTAAATCTAGACAAAAGTGAACTGCTATATTTATCTACTCGCTCTGATCTACCTACTCTCCTACCCATAACCCCAGTCCCAGTTAGACAACAAGTCAAATATCTAGGCATTAAAATATCAAGTGACCCACACTCCCTCTATGATCTTAATTATAAACCACTGATCAAAGATATAGTCCAATTCTTACAGCGATGGGAAAACCTCCCTTTAAACTTGATGGGTAGGGCAACAGTTATCAAGTCAGTTTGCTTTGGCAAACTGCTGTTCCCTCTTCAAACGATACCACTGTTACTCAAACACAGTGATATCAAAATGGTGGAAAGAGCCTTTAATAAATTTCTCTGGAAAGGCCGCAAGGTCAGAATAGCATACGCGAAATTACAACTACCCAAAGATCAAGGAGGCCTGAGTCTCCCAAATATACGCTCATATAACTTGGCATGTCTATTTCGACATGTCAGAGATTGGGAATGTCAAACAAGCTTTTACTCTAATTACGATCTTGAGAAATCATTCATGGAACCTTGGACCCCAATGGCAGTTTTGCACACTACGTATAACCAGATTCCGTTGAAGCTTAAAAATAGTAGGATGGTTAGAGACACATGGGCAACATGGAAAGCACTACGAATAAGTTTCAAACAACCCATTACAGCTTCGAAATATATGCCCCTTTGGGGACACCCAGGTTTCCCACCTAGCATACTACACAAAGGATTCCTTGAATGGGAAAGCAAAGGCATAACAAAAATAGGTAACCTTTGGTACTTTAGAAAGAACAGATGGTATACATTTCTAGAATTGAGAGCGATATATGGAATCCCTAAAACACATTTTTTGTACTATGCACAACTAAAATCATACTTAGGAAAACTTGTAGATGACATGGCTGGAGTAATGAACCTGAATGACTTTGATCATTTTCTCAACCCACACAGACTTAAAATATCCCTCTCAGAAATTCAACAAAACATAACCAATAGAAACATAGAAGGTAAAGCAAAGGCCAATTTCACCCCATGGCTCAAAGATATACCCATAGAAAACCTGAGCAAAAACATCATAGAAGGTAACATGATATTTCGTTCTTTAATCATAGATGAGACTTGGCGGGAATCACATTTCAAAATGATACACAGGGCTAAGTATGCCTTCAATATCAAATACAAAGAAAAACCTCCCCATTACCAACCACATTGCCCCAAGTGCTCTCTACCAAATGCCTCTATGTATCATTGCCTATGGGAATGCCCACCCATTAAAATTTATTGGGGTAAGGTCCAGAGATATATCTTCTCTCTTTGTAGACAGGACATCGCTTTGGACCCACAATTATGCCTCTTCAATTATAATCCACAAACCGATCTCCCGCAGGAAGGGCAAAGACATATTATCAACCAAATCCCACACCTGGCTCATATGGTCTTAATAGCTTCCCGGAAAGTCATATACAATAAATGGATCTACGCAAGTTTGCCCTCTCTGTGGGACGTCAAACAAGAACTCCTGCATATATTTCACTTAGACAATATGGAAACCCTAATGCACAAAGAGAAATCCACTTCAAGATTTTTCAAAACCTGGAAAAGCTTCATTCTACATTTCTTTAAGAGGTCTGAGATAGTGGATTTAATGAAACCCTATCAATATACTGAATGGTATGCTAAGAAAGATTTATTGGGGGAACTGGGGCAGTTGAAAATATAGATACGTACATGACCAGGAAACTATATACAGCCAGACAGCTCAAGCAGGCAGTAGAGTTAGGAGGTAAAAACACTCTAAAGCATTAGGACGGTGACGGAGGGGGGAGGGAGGGGAGGGGTGAAGTATGGGGTGGAGGAGGGGTTGGAGAAGGGTGGGAGGGAGTGCTCAGGGAGGGGGGAGGAGGAGAGGAGTATTCCTTCTGAAAGGAGCCAAATGACTTTCTAATTATCTGTGGCTCTGTGAGCAAAGTTAATACTTGTGCAAACGATATTTTTGGACTCCAAAAGGAGGAATGTTAAACTGGAAAATTAATACAATTTATTATAAAAAAAAAAAAAAACATTATTTCCCAAACTGTCATGTTAGTTCTCTCCATCTCAAGCTTGCCTCCAGCCAAGAACCTTTTTTCAGCTTTGTAAAAGGTGTTATAACCCTGTAATATGTGCTTTCTGCTTGGTTTCCCCATGGAGGAGATTTATCTCTACTCACTGTCCATGAGACAGTGGGCACTGGCCTCAAGTGAGCTTTATCTCAACATTTTATAGCTATCATAGATGCAAGAATAGGGAATACCGCTCCAGCGATCAGAGTTTTGTTCCATGTTATTCCTTAGACATAGTCGCATCTAGACTTTTTGTCGCCTAAAGCAAACTTGTGAGGATGCCGCCCCCCCTCCCCTCCCAATAGGTAGTATAATTGCCCCCAGTATAGGCAGCCTGGAGGGGGTAGCAGCCAGGAATGGAGGCAACAGGCACAGTGGTGGGGAGGTGGGTCAGACACCCCCCCCCCCCTTACCTGGGTTCCCCATCTGCGCTCCCCCTCCAGCTATTAGCGCAGTGTCAGGCAGCAGCTGTGGAAGCGATGACTCACCTCCTTAAGTTCCAGCGCTGCGTTCCACCGCTCGCCACTTCCTGCAATGCCGCCCACTGTACTGCAGGAAGTGACGTGCAGTGGAATGCAGTGCTGGAACATAGAAGGAGGTGAGTCATTGCTAATAGCTGGAGGGGGAGCGCAGATGGAGGGACCAAGGTAAGGGGGGGGGGTGTCCGACCCCCTCCCCGCCACTGTGCCTGCTACCCCCCTTCCTGGCTGCTACTCCCTCCAGCTCGGCGCCGCCCCCCTCCCCCACTTCTGCCGCCTGAGGAACCTGCCTCACCCTGCCTCATGGGCAGCCCGGGGCTGTCCTTAGAGATGTAACATCCCCTTCCCAATGCATGGTTTGCTCTCACTTCCTGTTTGTTTTCTTTAATTGGAAGTGTGGGGGAATCATCCTAACAAAGAACACAGTAAAACTCGACATACCTTCTACACCTTTCTCATGAAAAATAAAGCTTTGGCTCTAGATCTGCTTTAAAGGACACCTGAACTGAGAAGGATATGGAGGCTGCCATATTTCTTTCCTTTTAAACAATCCCAGTTGCCTGGCTGTTCTGCTTATCCTCTGCCTCTAAAGCCTTTAGTCATAGACCATGAACAAGCATGCAGATCAGAGGTTTCTGACTGAAGTCCAACTTCATCTAGTCAGCCTTAATTGCACGCTGCATGCGTATATCAGGCTTGTGGTCCAGATACAGCTGCAGCCAAAGAGAAAAGCAGGACTGCCCGGAAACTGGTATGGCTTAAAAGGAAATAAATATGGCTGCCTCCATATCCCTCCCAGTTCGGGTGTCCTTTAAAACTTGCTAAATTTCTCACATCCAGTAATTCTGTCTTCAGTCCATTTCCATAAAGATTGCAACAGAAATGTAACTAGCCCACTGCCTGCAGAGTAGACCACAGAGCAGTACTGGTAACGTTTTTATAAAATACCCTCAATCTGAGCCACTGACATCTCCACTGATTCTACTGGTGACATGTGGCTGCCTTTCCAGAAGTTCTAAAACAGAAGTAGCATTTTAAGTAATTGTCAGCTTCAAGCTCCCTACATTTTCGCAGTAAAACCAAGTTGTCTAAGTCTACAGTGAGACATGTCTCTCTATAGCTTGTTAGCACATAAGCTAATGTATCACAATATACTGTACAGTGTGTCTTGATGTGAATATTTTTATTTGTTTTGAGTAGCCATTATGTACAAACGAGCAGCCTTGAAAAGGTTCCATGACTTTCCATACATTTGAAAAGCCCCTGATGAGTCTCCCACAAAACACTTTTTGGGGAGCCCAGGTGGGCGTGATCAGTGTGATGTGCTGAGGAGACGTCCTCTGATTTTACTAAGCAATTTTTACCATTATTCAATTGTGAGTAGTTTTTTTCTATCAAATAAAATTAGGTTTTACACTATTTAAGGATCCTTAGTCCATAGGTAAAACTGGGTGTACTTGCTGCTGCTAAGAGGTATGTTTGAGACAGGGGCGTAACTAAGACCCACCGGGCCCCCCTGCAGAAATTCTGAGCAGGCCCCCCCCTGGGGCCCACTCAGGGCCGATTTGGGGTGCTGGAGGGGTCACAGCATGAGAGGAAAGCTATGGCCACACTCGGTGGAGAGGGGGACGGCCCCCCTCCCTCACCTCAGGCTCTCCCCTCTGCGCTCCCCTCCAGCTTAAATAACTATATGTGTGCAGCTGCGGGCAGCGGCAGACAAACATACCTTCCGTGCGTTCCAGCGCGGATGCTTCTCTCGTCTAGTGTCTGACGCTACTTCCTGTTCCGTCCTCCCTCCCCGCCGAGTGTGGCCATAGCTTTCCCCTTATGCTGCGACCCCTCCAGCACCCTAAAACGGCCCTGGGCAGCCCCTCCCCCCACGGGCGCAGGGGCCGCTCCCCCCCACGGGCGCAGGGGCTGCAGCCCCTATTGTTACGCCCATGAGCTATTGTTACACCCATGGTTTGAGACCAGCAGGCGTTAGCCCACACTTGTCTGGGGAGGGGAGAACTGAGGAGCTGTTGTGGAAGTTTGTAGTGTGCTGCAGGGGTGTGCTGATCCAGGGAGCGCATAGCCAGGAGGAAGGAGAAGCACAGAGATGCCAATGTGCATACAACTGTCAGAGTGCACAGCAGTGTCTAAGGGTGAGCGGATAGGCCACTGCATTGCTTGATGGTGGCAGATACTGCATGTGTTAGTGTCGCTCTGGCCACGTATGTATGCTCAATACCGATAGTGGTGTGTAGCGCAATGATCTCTCTCTGAATTGCTTTGAGGGTATCCACAGCGTACACAGAGTGGGAGGTGGCTGTGAGCAGAAAGTCCAGCTGGTGATAATGCACAGTTGCTGTCTGTGAGTCAGGGCAGCTATCATAAAGGGTGAGCATGATTTAGCCATTTTTGAAGAGTGTGTTGGGCTTTCTGCACAAGGTAAAGGCAATCACAGGTGGTTACACTAGGGAGTGGACCCCTCTATTGCTGTTACAACAGTCTGTAGTGCACCATGATGTTGTTTTTGTTTGATTTTGAGGAAAACTGGATTTGAAAGAAGACATGATGAAAACAATCATATATGGTCTAGGGAAAGCATTCTAAAGAGGACTGATTTCCTTTTAGGGTGATAAGCATTGCAAGGACTTTTGGGCAGCGCATTCTGAACCTTCTTTTGTATGTATGTTTTTGTTGTATTGCAACAATATTGGTGGTGCAGCAAACCAGCATTACAGTTTGAGGGATAGATAGGAGCTAGGAGTAACCAATAACAAGCAATAATTTGCAAATATGTGCCACTGATATCTGTATTTGATTATATTCAGACACCGGGACATTTGTGCCTCTATTAAAACATTTTTTTTTTTAAAAACTGTGCCTAAAACATGATTCAGGCAGGACCTATAATGCCCCATTGGACAGTAAGGCTGCATATGAGCAACTAGACCACCCTTCTACATTGCTGACTCCTAGTTTAGTCAATCAGGAACCCACCTTTCATTTAATTGGGCCTCCCCATGGTGTGCTCATGCATACACATGATGATGTCATTGTGCAGCAAGATAGTGTGCACTTCCACCCTATGGTATGTATCAATCCAGAGGTTGCGTTGGCATCAGATGGGTAGAGTGGGTCTGCCAGATGCAGGGTCATGTTGGGATATGGGGGGGCAACAGCACAGCACTTTAGGTAACTGCTTCTGCAGCATTGACATCCCATGAAAAGCTGTTTTACTAGTTAGGTATGTTGTTTGGATAATTACTTCAGTACTGGCTGGGAAGCTTCTAGATAGTCCGGAGACTTTCCAGATCTTCTTCAAGTCCATCATATATCTACAAGACCCGCTTCTGGACGCCCTCTTGGCCATGTGCAAGTACATCCACACTGGGCATGTTTGATCCACATCCATGCTTGCCCAATAGAACATAAATAGAACAAATAACTTGTGGATGGAGGAAAAAAGTTGTGCATAAGCAGCTTCATTTTACTGGACCTATATGGACCTCAGTCATGCATGCCCTGCCCAGATGCGCTCATAAACTGCGGGAATACGACCATGAGAGACCCATTCAACAAGCTTTTGTCAAGTTGATTTAAAGGGATACAGAACAGGAAAAGGTGGACTGCAGGAGAATTTGGGAAGCCTTTGGACTATCCAAAGGTTTTCCACTAACAGGGAAGCATCTAATTTTGTGTTTGTGTGTGTGTGTGGGGGGGGGGGGGGGGGGGGATATGACAGGTTGTTTTGGGCTACAAGGACAAATACTTTCCAAACATGAGGCCCTGGGCTATAGTTTAATCCCTGTCTGTCAAGAAGAGCTGTAACTAGATTGGAGCCTGGAGAAAGACCTGTAGGTGTAGAGTGGCAACTCCATTTAATCATGGGGACAGGCACTTGCATCAAACCACTGATGAATTTATTTACTGTACTAATGAAGATGAGGAAAAGAATGGACGGAGATGCACAACCAGTTATATGAGGAGCACATCACAGGAAAGCAGATTATCGTCAACTGTATTGATAGTGTCACCTGATCCTGTCACCAATATCACATAATAGGGATAGTAGTGGTGGGCCAATAGGAATAATTTAGTGAGGAAGGAGGGAACAGACAATACATTATCTGAGTATGGCATATTGTTGTACACGGACACTTTCACTGTTAGGTTGAGATTCCTCTTTATACTTGTTTGTTTCTCAAAACCTATACTGTATTTGCTTTATATCTTTGCCATTATTTGAAATTAAATACATGCTATCATTGAGTATCAATCAATCAATCAATCATGCCTCCTTGTAGCCCTGGTATTATTCCATTGGCAGTTGATATACGGTAACCTTTGCAAAGTATCATTTTTAAAGTCCCATTTCCTTCTGCAGCAAGTTTCTTATTCAGGTAAATAAGGCTAGTACCCCAGCAGTCCCCCTACATTTCAAGGGAATTGGAGTTTTTGGTGATCTTCACCCAGACCCCCATCTCCACATGCACATACAATGACTTGTATTGTTGCCAGGGGCGTAGCAATAGGGGGTGCAGAGGTTGCGACCGCATCAGGGCCCTTGGGCCAGAGGGGCCCAGAGAGGCCCTCCCTCAACCACAGTATTACCTCTCTATTGGTCCTTGCTCATAATAATCACTTTTATATAGATACTTTAAATAGTGGTATTCATTAACAAGCTGTTCCCCATCCCCTTCTTGCACCTGACACTGTAGTTGCCATTGGCAGGTTTTGGTGCGCCGTATCAATTGTTATGTATAGAGTGCTTTGGGGGCCCCAATGCAAAACTAGCATCGGGGCCCACAGCTTCCTAGCTACGCCACTGATTGTTGCATTAGAGGATGACATTGTAGAGGGATACAAATAAAAATAAATAATACACCCAGCATCTTAGCTATGTAACATGATATGACTCAACACTTTTCAGTACTTAATTATAAACTTTACTGTTCTTCTAGGCATTGAAAAAGCTTTTGATTTTTTTTTGTATCTATTTCCTGATTTGTGCCTGTCCACAACTTTATCCTTCAGATCTTCAGACATTGCCTTGCTTTCCATAGGGAATGTTAGCTTTCAGTTGCACTATCAAGCACCAAAATGGTCCAGGCATAGCTGTTCGCATGCCGAAGTAATCAAAATGATTATAGATGTTCACAGTTCGCATAATTTTATGCCTGCTTTAGGCCAAACTCTTTAACATAGCTTTGAACATTATTTTGTATGTATGTGATAGGAAGGGTTGAGTGAAATTGGTTAGGTTAAAAGGAAGGCAACATTTCTGGTACTTCAACTGATCTAATCTAGAAAATTTAGTCCAACCATTGTAGTGCACATGTTGTAGATAACTATGTTTTCTGGTTGCCCCTGCTTCTATTTTGGCAAAACTTTTAATGGTCATTGTTGGTGCAGTACTTTTTTTTTTTTCTTATACAGACAAGTTATCATACATCTACCGAGACACCTTGTTAATAAGTATAGACATTTCCAAATAATAAGCCATATTTAATTAATAAACATATAAAATAAAAAAAACAGTTGTTTTAGTACTTTGTGCATCACATGTTCACATCTATACGGCTGCCCACCAGCAAAACCTAGAACCAGGGCCGGGCCGAGGCATAGGCTGGAGAGGCTCCAGCCTCAGGGCGCAGTGTAGGAGGGGGCGCAGAATTAATTCAGCTGTCATTCCTAATTGTGTTTGAAGCAGAAATAAATAAGAAAAGGGGATACATGGCAGTGACTGCAAGCCATATAACTAAATATTAAGGTGTTGGGGAGGTTGTGGGCCCTGTGGCGCCTCTTAGTCTAATAGCAATCAGTGTGTGATGGCTGGGGTGCCAGGGATGGAGGGGCGCACTTTGGTGTCTCAGCCTTGGGTGCTGGAGCACCTTGTCCCGGCTCTGCCTAGAACTGATCATCCACAAGGCAATTCTAGGCAATTGCCTAGAGCCTGGAGAGAGTCTAGGGGCCTGGTGGATGCTAGACCAAATATTAGTATAAAAAAAAAAAGCTAGATGACCATCAGTGGTGGGCAAAAAGAGCTATCTTTCCTAGGACCCCATTTCATCCTAATCCATTTCAGTCTGAACCCAGAAGTAAGCTGTAGTGAAGTGTGCAGTATAAAAGGTCTCTCCAAGGAGATTTTTTTTATCTTGCCTACAAAATAACTTTGAAAGGGAACTTTAATTGAAAAGACATTGCCCAGTTACTTACCTAGGGCTTCTTCCAGCCTTCTGAAGTCTTCCTGGTTCCTCAACATGCTCCTTGGTTTACCATCCAAGGCTGGATGCCTGGCCTGTGCTATGTGCCCCCTACCATGCATGCACAGAATGCTTGCGGCTGCAGGAGCTTGATAGAGGAGGCATGTGGCCAGCTTACGGAAGGGGGCAGCGGAGGAATGGCAAGGAAGCAGGAGAATGTCAGGGGGCTGGAAGAAGCCCCAATTAAGTAAATGGGCAATTTGTTTCACTTAAAGAGACTAACTCCGACCAAGAATTGAACTTTATCCCAATCAGTAGCTGATACCCCCTTTTACATGAGAAATCTATTCCTTTTCACAAACAGAGCATCAGGAGGCGCTGTATGGCTGATATTGTGGTGAAACCCCTCCCACAAGAAACAAGGAAAGTATGTACTGGCAGTTTCCTGTCTGTGAACCTTACTGTATTGTGGGAAATAGCGGTTTACAGCTGTTTCCAACTGCCAAAAAAACATGCAGCAGCTACATCACCTGCCAACAGTAAAAATGTTCACTGGATTTCCTCTTTAAGAGTCCCTTTAAGTACCTGCCAATTAAAACACTGCTAAAAATGAGGTAAAAAAGTAATGACAAACTTATTTAGAGTATTTCATTACATGCAGGGGGCTTAAAATGTATTTTAATGATAAGGTAAAACAAAATCTCCTTCAAGAAAACTTTTCTCTTGAGTTTTCACATCATATTAACAAAATAGTTTTTAAACCCCCACTAAGCAAAAATAAAAAAATACTACTCTGTATTACTTTTTTATTTTTTAGATAAGATGAAAAATTGTCTCCGGGGAGAAAACCCAGGAGAAAAGTTAATTGAATAAGGGCTGTTATAGTTGATGAAAGGGCCAAGACATCAGCCAAAAAAAAAGTTACACTTAGATTGTTGACCCATTGGGCCATATGCAACTCACCTTTTCTCCTAAGTTATCTCCTAGGAGATCATTTTTCATTTTTCCTTTTAATTTTTAAGGACTTTGCAACTTAAAAGGTACCAAAAATTATGTGAATTAGTACTACTAAAATTATTTTGAGTGTTTTCTTGCTTGCTGGTGGTTTAAAATACATTTTATAGACAATGACCCATATGCAATTACATTTTTCTCCTGACTTTTCTCCTAGGTGATATTTTAAACTGGTAGCTTAAACTGCCTTGTAAGCTACCAGAAAGCAAGAAAATACTCAAAATAATTTTTATAGTACCTTTTCACCTACTTTTTGATACTTTTTTAGTTGAAAAATGCTGGAAAGTTTAAAATCAAAAATGAAAAATTATCTCCTAGGAGAAAACTTAGGTGAAAAAGTGAATTGCATATGGGCCAAGGGGCTCATATGCAATTATCTTTTTCTCCTGACTTTTCTCCTAGTAGATACATGGGCCTATATGCAATTCCCCCTTTCTCCTGTGTTTTCTCCTAGGTGATATTATCACAACTTGTAATAAAATGCCTTTTAAGCCACCAGCAAGCGAGAAAATACTCAAAATAAATCTGATAATTACTTTTTCACCAACTTTTATCTACTTTTTCATTTGCAAAATGCTTAAAAGTTATTTTAAAGATAATATGAAAATTATCTCCTAGGAGATAACTCAGGTGAAAAAGTTAATTGCATATGGGCCATTTTCATCTACTATTTAGAATAACTTCTCAATACTTTATAATAAAAAAAAGTACCAAAATGTAGGTGGAAAAGGACTATGAAAAAAACGATTTTAAGTATTTTATTGCTTTCTGATATTTTAAAAGGCATTTTATTAACAAGTTTGAGAATATCACTGAATAGAAAACTCAAGAGAAAAAGTTAATTGCGTATGGCTGGCCCATAGAATCAATTCTTAAGACCTTTGGATCTGGCCTAATCGTTTTAGAAAAAGTTATTTTTATCATGCAGTTCAAAGAGTTGGTTAACAGCCCTGATGAATTTTTCTGTCACTAGAAAATGATGTGGAAATTAAGTCTGCAGGTTTCACATGTGCTTTCAGTGAAGTATATAGGGATTTTCAATGTTGCAAATAAATATAACTGTTTTATTGTTTGAAAAGTGCTTTTCCAACATTATGGATATTCTCAATTATGAAAAGGACTCTCAGCATATTTTCAGGGCCTTAAAAAATAAAACTTAACTGACCTGAAGTAACTAAAGTGGAGCACACCTATTCATCTCCAAAAATGGGTAAATCTCTTTTACCACATTAATTGTGATGTGATGAACATCTATGTAAAGATTCTAAAGCCTGAAGAACCTTTCTGAAAAACTTGTTTGGCACTTATGGCATTTAGAACGTTTTTAGGTAGGCCTCCAAAAGATGTATGTTTATTCATAGTCTGTTCTTAATATAAGGTTTCTTTTTATTCTATACAAAATTAAAAATAGTTTATTTCCAAATGTTGTCACCTAGGTGCAAGTCAGTCTGTGGGTATGGATGGCAATGCTTAGAAGAACTCATGGAGAATCACGTGATCAGTTTGATCAGCTGATAGATTTGTAAGGTTCTGATTTGCTGGTCATGATCATGTGTTAAACCAGGAAGTCAAAAGGCAACATAGGGGTAGTGCAAGCCCCCCAGTGCGATCAGGCCCCCATGATCTCAGGCTCGGCTGCTCCCAGGAAAGTCACTACAAATAGGAAAAAAGAAGAAAGAGGGGCGCTCTGAGTCCTTCGTTTGACTATAGAATACTACAATAGGCCAGGTCTCACCTGAATTTGATGTGGCCGGCACAGCGTGCTCAGCCCGGATGCACCTTGTCTAACTTAGCCGAGCCGGGGACTGAGCTCAGACGCGGCGCGGAAGTGACGTCACTCTCTCCAGGAACTGAAAAATCTGTTGCCCAGTAACGCCAGAACGCTCCTTGCAGAGCTACCTACACGGCACGGCGGTGGGCAAATGAATAGGGAACCTCCCAATAGGGACATTAGCACATGGGCTAAAAAAGTATTAAATTATTAAAAAACAACGCATTTCGTGAAAATACAGTCTCCGCTTTATCAAGTTAATACATAGTGGGCGAAAACGCCTCATTGGCATAAATACCCTCCTCCCCATACAAAAAAACTACAGATTGACCAATCCGCTTTACATGGGTGGGGTCCCAGGTGTCATAATGCTCCTACTACGGGAGAAGTGCTACATACCACCTAATATAGAGAAATATATACGAATACACACATATGTGTGTAGAAAAGAAGTTGTATAGTTAATCCCATAAGAGGACTATACCCATGTGGCTACCCAGATACAGTAAAAGGACTGCTCATACATGCAATGCCCATTGATCTCAAACCAGGAAGTCATCACAGCAAATCAGAACCTTACAAATCTATCAGCTGATCAAATTGATCACGTGCTTCTCCTTGAGTTCGCCTAAGCATTGCCATCCCTATTAGTGGAGCTTTGGCTTTACATGCCTGCAATTTTTCCATTTTCAGTGCATTTCATTTAGTCCTGCACTTAATGGTACTTTCTGCACTTTTCAAACCTAATTTGCAAGATAAAAATACCTGTTCTCTCCTATACAATGATCAATGAAAAAAACAAGATGCTCTCACTGTGAAGTACCTCATGTAAGGGTGACAGTGTAACATAATCTCAGAGCCCATCACCTTTAATATAGTGCAAGTTCATACAGTATTCCTTTGGGTTGTAACTGAAGCTGCATGCCGTGAATACCCTTCAAGACCCACTGGCTATTCCCAGCTCCCTCCAGCATAGATGTTTAAGTTGCTGCCTCTGTGGCGTTCTTTTATAAATGCGATGTTGAAAACTGGTGAACAAGATTTCAAAAATGGAGAGTAAAAGCTATCTGTGAACAGATCATCAACTTTCATAAATACATACCTGAAATTGTATTAAATATAGGCATAAAATATGTTTTTTATTGTTATCAATTGGCTATAGACATTAGATTAAATATAACTAATGAAAATCTATCAAAAATTAGAACATCTCTTGGTTTTGATGATGAGTCCTGGCTGAATACACACAGGACTACTTTGGTCTGGTTCTTCACCTTTAAAGTGGCCTGAAAGTCAACATTTCTACTTGGCTCTAAAAGATTCCTCACAGCTTTAAACCTACCATACCAGAATTTTCTTTTAGCAGAACATCACTGAAATGGTTAAACAAAGCACTTTGTCCTGCCATTCAGCTTCAAATCTGCATTTAAACTGGAGATAACAGTATCTTTGTTTACATTCCAATGTAGATACATTGTGTATAACAAGTAAAAACACTTTCTGAGAAGCTGTCTTTGCTCCAGGCACACACACGGCTCAGGAACAACTCATTGGAAGATTTTAATATATAATAAAAAGCAGAATAAAATGCAATGTAGTAGTTCAGGGCAAGAAAAACGACACTTTGGAAACTTGTAATTTGTAGACAGACAATATTACTTGTGCACAAGAGCAAATATGATAACTGTATAAATAATAAATATTAGAAAAACACATTTTTATTGAAGATTATGTCAGAGTTTCAGACCACTTTAATATTTTTGGAGTAGAACTGGCATTGCTACCCTATATTATTCTTGTGTACCAATCTGGTGTCTCATGATACCAACCGCTCAGTTCTGTTTATTCGCTTTAGTTGTTTGAATATGTTTCATACCTTGACATACAACAAGCCATATTCTGTGGAAATTAGATAAGCTCCCCTATGTAGAGGAAATGTATAATTTCCTACTTTTTATTTCCAAACATTTATTATTTCGTAAGAAAAACAATATAATCTTTTCCTATTTTTACCATCATCTGTATCCACTGTATTGTTTGTGAACGGCTGTTCACTTGAATAAGCATCTTGTATTATGTATAGATTTCTATGATAAAAAGTTTTGAAACGAATACTTAGAACATATCAGTTGATGTTTGCTTGTTTAACCACTTTAGGACCTCACTGCTAAACCCCCCTTAAGACCAGGCTATTTTTGAAAAAAATAGGCCACTGCAGCTTTAAGGCCAAGCTGCAGGGCCGCACAACACAGCACACTAGTGATTCCCCCCCCCCCCTTTCTCCCCACCAACAGAGCTCTCTGTTGGTGGGGTCTGACCCCCCAAATCAGCCCCCCCCCCCCGCGTTTATTTTTTTTTATCAATATTTATATTGTTTATTTTTAAATATATATATACCGCACCTATTTTTTTTTTTTTCCTCCACGCAGTGAGCCAATCATGGCGATCGGCTGTCATAGGCTTCAGCCTATGAGAGCCGATCACTCTCTTGTCCCCAGTACAGTGCTGATCCAAATCGCAGCGCTGTGTCTTTCTGCACCCCAAGCAGGAGATGCGCGCACAGCCTGCGCGCGATCTCCTGCAGTAGCCGGCCCCAGGACTTGACGCCAATTGGCGTTAGGCGGTCTTGGGGCTGATGCCGCGATCACACCCATTGGCGTGAGGCGGTCTTGAGATAGTTAATCAATTGAACATTGATTGGACATCTGTTCCATATCAGACAGCTGTGGGAGTATCGGGGAGGGAAGGATAGTGGCACCTGACTGATGTTCCCATAGCTTTGTACTACATTAAACAGTGCAAAGCTAGTAGTGACAGTGGAAGAATTATATACAGTATTTTTTGTTGAGATCAGATTGATAACAAGTAATATAAGGTGGTAAACTAATCAATATTTCATGAACAATTTACGATCAGATAAATGTACATCACACTTAGGCTAGGGACCCGCGATTTCCCAAATTGCGAAAATGCTACAATTTCACCGCAATTCCCAGAGCGATCGCATTTTGGCTCTGCAGACACTGATGTGCTCTCTTTGGGATCACATCTAAAATGCTTAATGCACAGTGAGTGGAACCACCCTTATTGAGTACCACTGGTGTAGCACTTTGCACACTCTGCAAAATCACTTTCAGTGGGTCCTAGGCATTGGGCCCATTTTATGTGGGCAGTTAAAGGGGGTGAATTCACTTCCTGTCAGCTGCTTCAGGGCACAGCTCCCTCTCCACTTCCTGGCCAGCTGGGAAGTTTTTGGTTCAGGCATTTGGGAGGTGTCTCATGGATGCGCAGTGGTACACAGACATGACATGAGGCAGTTCTTTGCTGCCATGTAACTGTCTAACTCTGACACGCATGGGGTTACAAACACTGCCATTCAGCTGAATGAAATTGCAGCCAGAAAATGCTCATTGGCCAGCAAATCAGAGATTGAACTAAGTTAAGGCTGCTTAAGACTGTTTGGCCTGGCCAACTATTATCTAATGTCTGTATGCTGCTTTACTAAAAAGCCCACCCAGGATTAAGCTGGATTTAAAGCTAGATTTTATTGTGACAGTTGAAACAGATCCTGGGAGGCTAACTAGAATGCCCTACATCCAACTTTTCACCCAGGCCTCTGAGGTAGCTGAGCAGATGCGGCAAACAGTGAAGGGTAGGAAACAGTTGGCACAGGCTAATATTAGCCAGGGTCAGTATGAGGCAGTGCTGCAGTCTCTGCTATAACAGCTGTGGGGTCTGCTGGAAACATGGCTGAGTCTGCTACTGATTATCACTCCTCTTTCTACTCGTCCTTTTTCTGATACTTCTTGGTATAATTTGGATCAGGACTGAAAGATTCCTCTTGTTTTGACTGCAGGTAGCTGAATTAAAGTAAAGTATTACACAAAATGGGACTCTACTACAAATATAGGCTTCCACTTTGCAATCTATAAATACACTGTTATTGCTATAAATATGTACACTGTCATTGCCGTCCTTCTCAGACTATAATACGCTCTAAATCAATCACCTGGACTCCTGGAGCAAGACTGCAAATTAGAAAAATCTGTGAAAATTGAGATGCATGAGCTGCAAATTTGTGAGGGATTTAGACAGAATTATTTTAGTGCTGCAACTAGAAAATGGTCATCTTTAAAGTCTAAGGAAGACTCAAGAAATGACCTGTATGGAGAAACTTAAAGCGGTATTGTCACCATAAACATCAAATTTCAACAGCAACTGGTCTGAGTGTATTAAGTGATAAAGATGCTAATACTGCATTCAAAACTTTCAAAACTTTTTCTGCTGTTATGGTATGGAGTTATCGCATACTTTAGGAACATTGGCCCTAGTGCCAAATAGTGCCAAAGAGTTGAATGCTGGGAGTTCTTTTTATCTCTAATATATTCCTCCTCTTCCATTTATTTCCATGCCTTGCTGCTTATCAGAAACTCCCTCTGATTGCTTGTGTTTACAAGCAAGGCTGAGGTGACTCAGCGATTGGAGGATAAGACAGTGTAGTTCCTAGTATACACCTCAGTGGGAGTGTCTGAAGACTCTGGGAGGAGGGCAGCTAATGAATACACAATGAACATGAGAAGGGAGGGGGGAAAACAAGAGTCAGGGAGGATATGATGTCAACATTAGCTTGACAAGATGGCCACTGCCTAGAATAGGATTTTCTGCTTTTCCTTTATAAAATTCACAGGAATCATTACATGGATAGCACAATACATCTGTTGTGTAAGTAGAAGTAGTATTTATCTACTTATATATGTGTTTTTTATTTCTAGGCTAGGATGGGTATCGCTGGTTCTTACTGTTTCTGTGCTGCAATTCCTTAGAATTTTCTCATTTCCTGCCCTTGGGACCTTCATGGAGCTTTGTGGATTTAAAGGGAATACCAGTAGTCTGGAGGACAGGAAAAGAGTAATGTAGATAAAAACTGGCCAAGAAATGAAGAGTACAACAATAATAACATGCTAAAGAATCTTAACTATTTCTCACGCTACAAAAAAATGGTGTGGGGGTAACTCTCAGGCAGGGGTCACACTTGTCTTTCAGTTTCTACACTTTGCAGAAAACTGAAAGACAAGTGTGACCCCTGACTTACAGCAGCTAATGTAATTTATAGAGAAAACTGACAAATTGCGCAAGATGTCAGTTTTTTTTTCTGCATGCGAAATCTGCATTAAAGTGTGACCTTGCTTATTGATTAACATGAGTTCTCAGTTGAAGTCAGTTTTTCTGTGCAGAAAACGCGTACGAAAGCCGGTAAGTGTGACCCCTGCCTGAATGTTGGGGAAGCAGAACAGTAAGAAAAATCCAAATGAGTTTCTAAGCCGGGGGTTGGTAAAGTTATCCTCGATCAGGACACTCCTACTATGTCTCTCTCCCTCCCTCCCGCCTGGTGGCTGATTGGGTGTAACTCACCTAATCACTTGTTCTGGTGGTGATCTCCATGGTGATGGCAGCATCATGTGACATGCTGGTGCGTACTGATGGCATGTCACATGATTCCGCTATAGCCATGGAGATTGCCACTGGCATGAGTGATTAGGTGAGTGCCATTGAAAGGACAGTGGTAGGGAGAGGATGGGAGTGGAGGAATCGTACTTCATAGCCGAATCCGGACCATGACTGTTCCAAGCTATTTGAAACAAAATTACGTATTTTTTTTTCTTTTTACTGGATTTGGACTATCATCACTTTCCCAGGAAAACTTCCAGTGGTCTGTTCTTCAATAATCTACCGATGATTCCTCCTGATTCCTGATGAATTTTCAGAGCCATCTACAGCACTGCTAGCAATCTATTGAACTATGGAAAACAGAGAATAGTGACCTTGTCAGTCAGTCAAACCTTCTCTTATTTCACCACAATGCCACAGAGCAAGGCTACAGAATCGTCACAGGAGAAGCATGAAAATGACAACTGAGCAGGAAAATAAGGAGCCCCAGGGAACAGTGGTAGCATTCCTGGGGAGGACAGTATGTTGCCTTCCTCTTTCTGGTCAAAAATACTAAAAATGCTTTTTAAAAGAAAACAATATTGTCCATTTTCAATTTTCTAAAAAATAAAGTATGTAATCTGTTATAGTATTACTTATTAAACAGTTGTAAATTAAACCCAGCCCCCAAGAAAGCAATAGGAAAACTGCCAATAAAGACAGTAGTGGTGGTTCAGTAGCTAGCGATCTCATTTTACAGCTTTAAAGTCCCTGATTCAGAACCCATGTAGGATACAATATGCCTAAAGAATGTGTTCACAGAAAGGATAACACCTGGCAATGGTCTGATATGTTTTTCTAGTTGAGTGGGTTAAGCCTTAACAGTGATGCAGAAATACTAGAGCTGTACACAGTGTACAAACTGCCATGAAAGAGAAGTATTGGTGAGCAATAGATGGGTGGAACTGTTAACACTAGCAGCAGTGTTTGACTGATATACACCTAAAATGCTGGTGGTAGAATACATATAGAATCTCACCGATGGGTTAACTTAGGCACTGTAATTTGGCTACTAAACAGTGAAAATGCTGGTAATAAAGATTTGGTGGGATGTAGAGGATCAGATTTAGGTGGTGGGGATTCATTTTTGGTGCTGTATTTAAGCAATCACACCAGCCCTGAAGATTCATCTAAGGTGCAGTGATAATGGATGGAGCTGGAACAAGCAGGGAAAACAACAAAAGGTGAGTTATACACTCTGAAGTAATAGAGAGTTTGGGTTAGGTTTCAATAAGGAGAGTTACGGTAAGGGGATATGATAGTTAGAGATCAATTTTATGGTTTAGGGAAAATATCTCCAGGAAGTGATTAATGCAAAAGAGAATTGTCTGCACACACTCAATAATGAGCATCAGGGCCGGATTTACCATAAGGCAATGTAGGCAGGTGCCTACAGGTGCCTGAGGATAAAAAGGTGGCTCCCCCCCCCCCAAACACCTCCATCCCTCCTTCCCTATGCAGAGTCCTGATGAGAGTGTAAATGAGAGGTTACTCACCCTGCTCTCGGCATTCCACTGACGGGTTCTCCCTTCAATCAGGGGCGGCTCTAGCTACATAATACTGAGGTTCCTCTAGCTACCAAATCCTTGGGGGCACCTCTAGCTACTTAATATTGAGGGTGCTTCCGGCTACCTAATACTAATGGGCGCATGTAGCTACCTATGATGGGCAAGGGAAATAAGGGAGAAGTGACAGCTGGGACAGCCAGCACACTTGTGGTGAAGTTTGGTGGGGGGCTGTAGGTTGTAGGTTCATGGAGGTAATTCACCAATAAAAATTAATTTTAAAATTCCCCATTAAATGCACTGCTGCAATCAATTGTCCCCAATCAGTAGCCTAGTGGACTATTAATGACGTGAGTCAACGAGGGTTCAACAAATGAGCCCTGTCTTGACTAAAGCCGAGGTTCTGTATATAACATGCATGCGCAATGTCAGATACATCATTCCAAGTGCTCAAGGCAAAACATATAGTGCAAAAAAGTGTTTTAAATGAACAAATGCAAAATCATTCAGCAAAATAGGCAGCAATGCACATGTGCAGTATAGAACAAACCAAAGTGAATAGAGCAGCCTAACAGTAATGTGGAGAGTGCATAGTGAGTAATAGGTAGAAGTACATCTCCCAGAAGGAGTTAATACTAATGAGGAGTAGAGATGGCCCAGCTTTGGAGAACTCATGGAGAAGCACATGATCAGTTTGATCAGCTGATAGATTTGTAAGGCTCTGATTTGCTGGTCATGATCATGTGTTAAACCAGGAAGTCATCACAGCAAATCAGAGGCTAACAAATCTATCAGCTGATCAAACTGATCATGTGCTTCTCCGTGAGTTCTCCAAAGCTGGGCCATCTCTAATGAGGAGGTGATAGTTCGGAATCAGGAAATAGTTAACGTTAAGGGGGAAGTATTGGGTTGGGTGTCAGGAAGGGGTTAATCCTAATGAAGAGAGAGTTAGAGGTCTAACATTGAGGTGGGAGGTTGAAGGTTAACATTAAGAACACATAAGCATTAAGGGAGAGATTATAGTTAGCCAACCGGATGCAGTTAACATTAAGGTAGATGATATGGTTCTGTGCGGGATTGGGGGGGTGGGGGGAGCGCTAATGCTAAGGGGAAAGGTTATGAATCAAGAAGGGGTTAATGTTGAGCCGATAGATTGAGTTAAAGCTAATGGGAACCCAGAAACTTACCTAAGGAGAGGGAAGGCTCAGGGTCCCATAGAGCCTTCCAGCTCCTCTCCTGTTCCCCTCGCTTAAAGAGAATCTGTATTGTTAAAATCGCACAAAAGTAAACATACCAGTGCGTTAGGGGACATCTCCTATTACCCTCTGTCACAATTTCGCCGCTCCCCGCCGCATTGAAAGTGGTTAAAAACAGTTTTAAAAAGTTTGTTTATAAACAAACAAAATGGCCACCAAAACAGGAAGTAGGGTGATGTACAGTATGTCCACACATAGAAAATACATCCATACACAATCAGGCTGTATACAGCCTTCCTTTTGAATCTCAAGAGATCATTTGTGTGTTTCTTTCCCCCTGCATCTCTCATGCACTGAAGTTTCAGGCTGCTCTTTTCTTCCTGCAAACAGCTTTGCCCTTGTCTGTAATTCCTCACTATGTGAAAGCCCAGCCAGCTCAGAGGACGATTTATCCAGCTTGTAAAAGATAAGAGAGAAGAGAGAAGCTGCTCTAATCTAAATAATACACAGGCAGTGTGCATAGAGGGGTCTGGAAGGGGGAGTTCATACCAGAACCACAACACTGAAGAACTTGGCAGCCTTCCAGACACAGGCTGACAAGTCTGACAAGAGAGAGATAAGTTGATTTATTACAGAGACTGTGAAAGTACAAAGTGCTGCAGTAAGCCAGAACACATTAGAATAGCTTTTTGAACTTGTAGGATGATAAAAAACAGGATGCAATTTTTGTTACGGAGTCTCTTTAAGCGCTGGCTCCCCCATTTGAAACCCCGGCCAAAGGAGGCTTTCGAACTCTTTGGGAGCCTGAGTGCTCCCAAAGATGGGCGGCTCCATACTGTGCATGTGTGAGCGCGAGGGAGAGCACGCTAGTGTAGGCGCAGTACGGAGCAGCCCTTCTTCAGGAGAACTAGGGCTCCCGAAGATTTCCGAAGCCTCCTTTGGTGGCAGAGAGCACTAGGGGAGCCAGTGCTGGAACACCGGGACCGTGAGAGGAGCCGGAAGGCTCTATAAGATCAAGAGCCTTCCCTCTCCTTAGGTAAGTATCTGGTTGATTTTTATTTTTTTAGGTTCCCATTTGCTATAAGTGACACCAGAAAGGGGTGAACCATAAGATTAACATCATAAATTGAGTTTCCATTAGGAAGAGGGTAATGTTAAGAGGACAGATTAAGTTAAGTGTCAGGAACAGAATTTTCACCAGAAAGAGGTTAACATTAGAAGAGCATGTTAATTAACATTGGGTTTATATGAGGGCAGGTGAACGTAAGGCATGTTGAGGTGGGAGGGTTGGACTAGGCATTAGGTCATAGTGACATTAATGGGGAGGTTAGGGTTCAGCACTAGGAAAGGGTTAATGTTAAGAGAAGAGGCTAAGGTTAGGTGTCGGAAAGGAGTTTTCATTAGGGGGATCAGGTAGAGTTAGCAGAACAGCTGGGTAAGTGGAGATGAAACTGCTAGAGACAACAGTGTCACATAGCTGAGATACCAGCTGTGCAGCGACCAAATTACCCCAAGCCACACATACATGAACACACTAGAGAGTACGCAGAGCTCTTCAGGGGCAAAACCAGTACTGCATTATTGATCAAGGAGAACTTTGGAACAGATTTAAATACATACATACACTTAATACACATGAAATAGCATGTTGTTATGTGCACATAAACCGTAAGCAGCTTTGGAGTGGATTGGCCTTTCTTCCTCTCTTGCAGCACTCTTTGGGGGAGATTAATCAACGCATTACCGACAGTTTTTTCTTCTTAATCTGTTCTAACCAGCAGAAGAACAGTTCTGCATGATAGTAAGAAACTTCCCAAAGCCTATGTAATAGCAGCAGTTTAGCGAGGATTTCTAGAGCTGCACTACAGTTAAGAAAAGTGCAAATCCATTCCTTAACTGCTGCAGATTAAGAAGTGCTCATTAGCAGTTCTACGGTGTAGGCTAGATGTGATTTGTGAAGGGCTCCCCCCCTCACTCAGAGCGGTGTGTTGGTTACCTCAGCAACAGCAATTCCCCTCACACACTGCACTGCCTGAGAGACCTTCCTAGCTCCTTCTATTCCTCACAGTTTAAGAAGGAATCTGCACTAGCTAGTGATTTCTTAGGATGTCTGAGACCGTTCTGCACGGATTTCTAAAAACCTACTAATATTTTGTCTCAGACACTCTTGATAAATCTGACCCTATATGCTGTGCTACTATTGCACTTTTAAACTTAACTTGCTAATACACTTCAATATGCATTTAAAGGGTACCTAAAGCGAGACACAAAAAACAGTTAGATATGTAACTCAGTAGAGGGAAGACTCTGGGTAGTCCAGAGATCTATATACGCGCCTCCATTCCTGCACTGGGAACCTTAGAAAATATTCAACAATAATGTTGAATATGGTACTAGTGGCCATGCTCCCCTCTGTAAATGAGCATGGCTGCACTGCACAGGTGCAAAGTATGACCCATGTAGACGCAGCATGTTTACGTAGCATGGACCTGCTTCTGCACGGCTTTTTGCTCTGTGCACAAGTGACTCCATGCAACTGCACAGGCGCTAACCATACTGACACCTGCGCAGTGTGGGCATGCAGTGTGGGCATGCTCGTACACAAAGGAGAGTGCGGCTACGATGATGAACGGAGGTCCTGGCAACTGGCGAGGAGCTTGATGAGGATAGGGGAAGCCCCTGGATCAGTTATACTTTATGCCCTGTAAAAACTGGTAAAAGCCATAGCACTGGGTACCTGGCAGAAATTGCAACAGCATGGCATCTGGCTGATTGATAGCACTATCATCAGTCCTACTACTGCTGTTGAAAGATGCACATGGCATGCAAGTCACATTAATAGGACTGTCAGCTCTTGGGTACAGGCCATCCATACAATACATAAAATAAAATTTAAATAGAAAATAATTATTTATTAGTGATAATAAACTAATACTGATAATATACAAATCAGTACAATTTGTACATTATCAGCATTAGCGTATTGTGATTAATTAAGATTTATTCTCACTTACGGTAATTTCAGCTAAAATGATCCTGAATGATTATTTCAGGTGGCAGTTATCTGGTGCCTGTACATAACTTTAGGCAAGCAGCAACCTTGTATGAAAGCTGAGATAACACAAAGGCTGTGCTAAGGATGCCCTAAACGTTTTTATAATGTAAAATGCACTATAAATTAACATTTTATGCTATGTTGCTGTCACTTAAAGTAGGCAGTAAACTGAACAGATCTGTCTGGTTTTGTACTGTATAGGTACGCCGCTGGTGAGCTGGGCAAAGGGTGGGCTGAATGACGGCTCATCCTGCTGCTGCTCAAATCCCTAGCAGCGTAAAAAACTATTCCCCCTCAGAGGGAGATGTAATTTGGGGTCTGGGGATCCTCAGACACCCGAATTACCCTTATGCGCCCCTCACAGTATAACATTACTGCTATAGCGTGTGCCGAAACCACCTGCTTCATGGTTTTGGACTAGTCCATCTTCTTATGGGGGATTCTTAGTTATTTCTTTATTTACAAAAATGACTGAATGACAGTTGTTCAGTCCAATTGCCAAAATAGTGTGCAAATGGCCGGATTCTTTGTATAGAGTGCTTTTGTAAAGAATAAAGGTAATGCTGAGAATCTCCCATTAGGTGATGAACTAGTACAAAATCTGTCAGCATTTTATTGCCTATTGTAAGTGACAGCAACATAGGAAAAAAGTAATTTTTTGTACATTTTACACTGGGGAAAATGCATTTTGGTTTAAATGTATTTTAAAATTTACTTTTTTTTTCAATAGTGAGCCTTGTTACAAAACAAAATAGTATAGGGTTTTATCAGGGGTTTTTTTGTTTTAATAATGTCGGCGTTTAACTTGAAATAAAATACTGACACTCTTATTTCTATCTAGTAGCTTAAGATAGAAACATGCTTCTGCCCTGCTGGACAGTTTCCTGCCAGAAAATTCTGCTGCCTGCTAAATAGATGGGGAAGTCTGCTCTATCCACATCAGTATCCATTCACTGGCTTCCCTTGTCCTAATACACCAGCCAGTAGATGCCCTCAGACACAGAAAGACCAGACGGCCCCCATCCCAAAGTAGCTTGAGCTTGGCTTCCGCAATGGCTAGGAGGAGAGGAGATCTATTTCTATCAGCTGAGGCTAGGGAAATTAAATTTCCCAGTTATAATTATAGTTACTCTCCAATCTACATTTTTAAGGATTCTGAATAAGAATACACTTTCATTCAAAGTCAACCTGCTTACTTTTGTGTTTCAAGCCTCATTAAAAGAAGCAGCAGCATCCTGTATTGTGAACATTGTGGGCCAGGGCACACACACACGGTTGGCATTGCTTGCCACATGTCGAGGCTTCCCCATAGCTCCTCCTCCCAAGCTGATGCAGAAAACCAACACTGAGGAGCTTAGCTGTAGGCCATGCCTCTCTGACGCATTCATTCCCATGAGCACTTGCAGTGCCTCAGCCCTTAGTAGATCCTCCTTTTGCAGAATTTAAAGCCTTTAAACACTTCCTGTATGTTCCAATGAGAGTCTGGATTCTGGTTGAAGGTATTTTTGACTATTCCTTTTTACAAAACATCTCTAGTTCATTCAGGTTTGATGGCTTCCAAGCATGGGCAGCTCTCTTTAACTCACACCACAGATTTTCAATTTAGGTTCAGGTCTGGGGACTGAGATGGCCATTCCAGAACATTTAACTTGTTCCTCTACATGAATGCCTTAGTGGATTTTGAGCAGTGTTTAGGGTCGTTGTCTTGTTGAAAGATCCAGTCCCGGCGCAGCTTCAGCTTTGTCACTGACTCTGGTCTCCAGAATCTGCTGATACTGAGTGGCATCCATGCGTTCCTCAACTTTGACAAGATTCCCAGTCCCTGCACTGGCCACACAGCCCACAGCATGATGGAACCACCAGCATATTTTACTGTAGGTAGCAGGTGTTTTTCTTGGAATTCTGTGTTCTTTTTCCTCCATGCATAACACCCCTTGTTATGCCCAAATAACTCAATTTTAATTTCATTAGTCCACAGCACCTTATTCCAAAATGAAGCTGGCTTGTCCAAATGTGCTTTAGCATACCTCAAGCGGCTCTGTTTGTGCTGTGGGCGGAGAAAAGGCTTCCTCTGCATCACTCTTGCATACAGCATCTCCTTGTGTAAAGTGTGCCGAATGGTTGAATGATGCACAGTGATTCCATCTGCAGAAAGATAATGTTGTAGGTCTTTGGTGCTGGTCTGTGGGCTGACTCTGACTGTTCTCACCGTTCCTCGCTTCTATCTATCAAAGATTCTTCTTGGTCTGCCACTTTGAGCCTTAACTTGAACTGAGCCTGTGGTCTTCTATTTCCTCAATATGTTCCTAACTGTGGAAACAGACAGCTGAAATCTCTGAGACAGCTTTCTGTATCCTTCCCCTAAACCATGACGACGAACAATCTTTGTCTTCAGGTCATTTGAGAGTTGTTTTGATATCCCCATGTTGCTACTCGTCAAAGAAAATTAAAAGAGGATGGAAACTTGCTATTGACCCCCTTAAATACTCTTTCTTATAATTGGATTCACCTGTGTATGTAGGTCAGGGGGTCACTGAGCTTACCAAGCCAATTTGAGTTCCAATAATTAGTTCTAAAGGTTTTGGAATCAATAAAATTACAACAGTGCCCAAATGATTAATATCTATCTGATATAGATAATTTACCACCTTGTAACTGCCTCACACAATATTAGATCAGATCTCAGCACAGATCCGATCTAACATTCTTCTCCCCACCACAGCCACCAACGTTGTCCACTCGTAGGACCTATTATAAATCAATATCTTATAACCATTTAGTTTGACTGCCAACACAGTTAAGACACTCTCTAAGGAGATGAGAAGATGAGGTTATGTCATTGCATTTTAAATACTCTTACAGAAAATAAAAGACTGTGTCAATGTTTGGTTACTAAAGGCTACTTCAGAAGTTCAGTGTATGTATAGAGAGGAACCTATTGAGAGGCAGTCTTGTAAAGGCGCTCTTCTGAGCTATAACGGTTTGCGTGTGTAAGTGGAGTAGCAAGTGGAATTCAGCATCATGTAACAGCTGCTATTCCAGACTGCGGGTCCTTTAAAGGTAATGTCTAAATTAGCTCAAGATTCCTCCTCTGCAAAGGAGGGGTGGAGAAGTGAGGAAGATGGGGCCATGAGGTCACAGGGATATTTCAAAAGGCTTAATTAGGGTACAGGATGGAATACCAGAGGCAGGAAGACACATTTTAAGGTTCAAAAGGGACAGTGATCTGAGATGACCTTGTATGGCTTGTATGACCTCACAAAACAAAATCTTCACAGGTAAAAATGAACAAAAATGAATCTTCAGATTTAAATTCCTGAAGATATCTCATATATAACCATTTGTCCCAGTCAAATTCAAATGGTCATTTGTGAGCTGTCATCTGCCATACGTTGAGGGTGCATTCACACCATATCCATTGCATTGCAGAAAAATTCTGCATGTGAACTCAACCTTTACAGTTCTATGGGCTTCTTAATTGGCCACAATGAGGCTTTGAATTATCATGTATGGTATAAGCCACTCAATGCCCATTGCAGTTCACGCACATTATAACATATAATCCAGCCTGATGCAGGACACAAACAGTACTACTTTGGAAATGTTCTAAATCACCTTTAAAGAGGAACTGTAGGGAAAATAACATAATAATTTTTTTAATTTTTTTTTACAATATTCATTTATAGATTATTTAGTCAGTGTTTACCCATTGTAAAATCGTTCCTCTCTCTGATTTACATTCAGAAATGTATCACTGGTGTTGACATCTTTAGTTCTGCCAGGTGATCTGTATGAAATGTTCGTTTCTGAGAGTTCTATGCACAGAGAGAGATATTGCTTGCTTGGCAGTTCTAAACAACCATTATTTCGCACAATGCAATGAGGTTCACAGACATCAAACTGTCAGGACCATGGTCATGACATCACACTGTGGGAGGGGTTTCACCACAATATCAGCCATACAGACCCCCCTGAGGATCTATTGAAGAAAAGGTAACGATTTCTCATGGGAAGGGGGTATCTGCTACTGATTAGAATGATGTTCAATCCTTGGTTAAAGTTCCTCATTAACTTTATTTTACTTCTGAGAAAAGGGCTTTTTGGGAAGACACTATATAATTAGTGTGATGCTTGATTGTGTTACCACTTTAATAAGCATGCAAGCTAGATAGGAAATGACAGATGCAAGATAAAAGCTGAGGGGGCCGGATTACAATGACAGGAGTAACCAACCAAGTTTCATCTGTTAAATGACGCACAGATTCTAATTGGTTGCAATAGGCAACTGCTCCTGTTTATTTTGCATCTTTGACTGCCTCAACGTCTGAAAATAACTGTGTGAACAAGCAGAGTCTGCCTGTCACTGAACTGAAAGCAAGGACCAATGTAAAAGTAATTAGCAACATGTTCTTATATTTCTAGATAGTGGTAGGATATTTCCATTAGTGATGTTAGCTATCAGTAGCTACGCGTACGTAACTACTTGTAATCAAAATTTAAATTAGATAGCGCTGCCCTCAGCAGAGGGGGGAGTTAACTTACCTATGCTGTCGCATATAGCCGATGCGTTCCACTTGCAGTCTACGTAACTCCACCACTTCCTCCTTCAAACCCAGAAGGAGGAAGTAGCGGAGTTATGTGGACTGTAAGTGGAATGCATTGGCTACAGGAGGCCGATGCATTTACCCCTCTCTGCCACGGACAGTGCTATCTAATTTAAATTCCGATTACAAGCAGCTACATACTCATGCAGGGGAACAGGGGGTACATTTACACCTGGGGAGACAGAGACTGACAGAGAGTTTCTGTGATGTTCATTGTTCGTGATGGTCAATCAGCCGCCAGATCGGTAGATGTATGGGCACCTGTTCTTGGTGAGGCTCAGTCATAATAAGCTTTTAAATAATCTTGTTATATTTACCAAGTTTAAGCACTGGATCACAGGATACTAGAGGCGTTGCCCAGCTCAAACATTCACAATTGTTTTATTAAGCATCTGAAATGGGGGTGTGTGCTCTAGATCCATGTTTCTCAACAATATCGTAGCATACCTCTTTATTAAAGTGTCCTTTCTTGTGAGTCACATTATCAATAACCCCTTGATACATATTCTTTTATTAGTACTTTGTAAATGTGCATAAATGCTTTTCAAATATTCCTTGATGCTTTTAATTAATTAAAAAGATGAAAATTGCCAGATCTCATATCACTTTAAAAAAAGTTTACTTTACTTAAACAGTACATATACACTTTACCAAAAAGTGTACTATATTTAAAACAGTACATATAAAATCTTGAAGCAGGTTGTTTCGGCAAGCTAGGCTCCCCATAGCAGTAAAGTACTACTGCGCACGTCGCGTAAGGGTAATTTGGGGCCCTGGCAGTTGCCGGACCCCAAATTACATCTTTGTCCGAGTTGTGCCAACTCGGAGGGGGAATAGTATTTAATGGTGCTGGGGAGTTTTGTGGTAGCAGGGTGAGCTGTCATTTGGCTCTCCCTGCGCCCAACTCACTGGTGGTGCTAACATACCTACACGTACAATCTCTGCAAAAATAAGGATAGCAACACTAGGTAAGATGGTAGATGGCACAGCTGGCTGTGACACCTTGCATACACTTCTCATACACACCATCACAACCGTCAATTACAAGTCTGCATATCAATCTGCTTAGTGTTCAGCATATGGAATAAAGTTACACTTTTGGTAAAATGATATGAAATGTGGTGATTTTCATTGATTTAATGGATATGAATACTTTTAGAAACTTCCCAAACTTCCCCTGTTTTGTGGGTTTGTCATGTATATAAATATACCCTGAGTTCTGCAGCATTTTTGTAATCTGATAAGTTTAATTATCTATAAATACATATTCAGGTTCATTTATATATGATTTATCAAGATCAAAGAACTTATTAATCAGTCAGATTTGATTATGAAGGGTTAAATTTAGAAATGACAATTTCTGGATATTTATATTTACCTCAAGGCCAGTTCTAGCTACAATAGGACCCCGGGGCAAAAGTAACTTGCGGGACCCCCTAGAACAGACCCACCCCCACAGAAAATTCTCCACCCTGAACCCCTAATCTGGCTGCCAGGCCCCACCCCCACCCCAGCCACACAATATCATTAGGTTTCCATCATATGTCCCCAAAAGCATTGTTGGGGTCACCATTATTTCCTCCTCTGTTAGTCTACAAATGCAGAGTGTACGCATAGCAGAGTCTTATCTAACCCTGGCAGGACACAGGAGGTGACACCATGCTCTATGCTCTGGAGTTCATCTAACGTCATTCCTTGCAGGCATGAATAACGTCACCATAGCTGGAGAGGAGGGGAAGAGACCCTTTGGAGGGCCACTAACAGGCTCTGAGGCCCTGGGGCCATTGCCCCCTTTGCTTTTATGGAAGCACTGGCCCTGCTTTACCTTACCATACAAATCACTAGTACCAAAACACAAGTCAAGAGTAGAAATGGTCAACAAGAGGCGATAACACTATGTTTATTTACATTCCTCAGTTGTTACATTGTGTGTAACTACTGAAAACAAGCTCTCTCTGCTTCAAGCATGCACACAGTTCAGAACAGCTCACTAGAAGATTTCAATATATAATAAAAAGCAGCTTGGATAAAATGCAGTGGCAGCTTTCAGAGCAGATAAACTGTACTTTGAGAACTTGTAATTTGTAAATGGACAATATTACTTGTGCACAAAAGCAAATATGATAACTGTACGGGTAATAAAAAAAATAGTTTTATTTCACTTTAAAGGGATTGACTGGCATCAACCAAAGTTGAAATATATTATGCTCTTTTGTTTCATATAAGCAGTCACACGGCAAAATTAGCCATGTTTTGAAGCATAGTGCTTCTTTGTCAAGCTATGCTGGCTGCATGAAGAACAGATAACTTTGTACAACAGTCTTGTTATACTAACACAATATTAGCTCTGACCAATGAACGAGCTCAATACTACTAGAGAATAACTCGTGAACCAGTCTGTCCCGTATCATTTCCAAGTGGCTAAACCTAATGTTAGCCAGCTAAGAAATCAAATACTAGAACAGGTTTTACCACAAAGGAGAGGAGATGAGGTGATCATACTAAAGAAAATATTACGGAAGGTGGCGAATTACATTAAAAAATTGGGTAGTATGGAGCCGCAGGATCTTAATAAGGAATTAGATTTAGTGCCATTAATTTAGGGTTGCATTTATTGTTATTATATTGTTTTCTGTTGCCCCTTTTTTTACAGTTTTGCACTGTACATAATGTGTATCCCTGACGAAGCCCTTTACGGGTGAAACATCTGAGGTTTATTTAGTGTATAGGGTTATTTTGCACTATCCTCATTCAGTTACTGTCTGTGAGTAAGAGTTGGTGTTCCATCATTTTTGTACCAAGAGACCACTAAAAGGGTCAGAGTCCTGAGCTGGAGTTATCTAGACAGTTGCAGGATACATGTCGGACCCCCATACATCTACTATACAGGTTCTGATCCTTAGTCTGACCCAAGTTACACTGAGATGCGCACTGTCCATCTCCTGACAGCTACTACCACAGTTATACTGTGAACCTGAGGTGGACAGCATATGTCCTGTAGGATCAGGTCTTCTCACAGTTTACTGTGTCATTACATATGTGGGTTTCATTGCATGATATTTTAAATAACTAATAAAAGTTATATTTTACTGTGTTTAGGGGCAATTATGTTCCTTTGAACCAGTCACAATATTGTTGTTGTTTTTTGTTGCCCCTTGTTTTTTTCTCTCTCTCTTCCCCCATTCCCTGCTATTTCTTATATTTATTGTATTATATTCTGTTCGATATGCATCTGGTTGCATGGAATCTATATTTACTGCATTGAATCTAGTTATACACCTCCAGTCTGCACATGTAGTAGATGTCACTGCCTCCCATTTGTTGACATCTACAACACCAAGTGCATTCTTGCTCTGCCCAGCAGTGTCGGTATTGGTCGCCCAGGCTGAGGGTTGGGTTGTGGCAAAGTTTCAACATGCCCAATTTTTTATCCCAATGCAGTCTCTCCTCAGGTCCCTGACAAGCGTGACCAGGTGGGCGATGCACTGCTGACAGGAGTGAGCTGGCATTGATGGCATCTGCATCTTACTCCGTCCAGTAGTGACGTATACAGAGGGGCCGGCATCCATGTCTGTGTATACAAGCAGACACTGACCACATAGCTCCCCATCAGGGCCTGTGTGATTCTTGTAAGGGCATTGAGCCCATTCATTGGCCAGAACTGATTATGTCTCATTATAAAGAGGCTGTTGTACAAAGTTCTCTGTTCTTCATGCAGCATATGAAATGAAAGAACATAATGTACTTCAGCTTTTCATGGTGCCGGTCAATCTCTTTAAATCATTACCTAACACATTCATCAGAGGAACCTTCTTGCAGCAGGAGGAGCAAGACACCAGGGTGTGTATAAACAGAGCCCTTATCTGGCTGGGAGATCAGTGGGGCCTATAAGCAATGAAATAAGCCAGAAAGTGATACAACCCACTAAATTCTTTCATAATGATTAATTGTGCAATGCCCTATATGACCCACTTACCTGCCCCCCCAACACACACAAACACATACACACACACACAATATTCACATTGAAGATCCTCCAACCTCACCAGGCTAAACAAAAACAATAATAGTAGTTTTTTTTTTCAGTAATGTTACTTGGTACTGATATTTGTTGAGAATGGGATTGGAAAGGGTTCATACTGGACCCATTGCAATAGTGGGAGAGAGGAGTTAGGGGTTGTTATCCTGGCCTCACCTTGCTATGGGCGTGGGGTTCTGGCCATGCTTGCTATATGGGATGCAGGAGCCATACCATACTAGATACACTTACTATGGGAAGAGAGAGGAGAGCTTGCTAGGAGGTACAGGAGTAGTACCACAGTGGACACACTTGCTATGGGAGGAGGGAAGAGATTGAGATAGTTATACTTGTAATACTTTGCTAGCTGGGGAGGGGGGGGTCCTGGCCAAGGGCAAATAGGGGAATGTTAAGGTGATCACCTTGTGGCCTCTAAACTCCGTTATCAGCTCAGCACGGAGTAGCCAGTAGGGAGAAGAGCAGGAGGGAGAAGTACATGAGGCCTGGTCTTTATTTACATAGTCTTACTCAACTCTCCCTTAGGTTGGAGCTTGGTGTCACCCCCTCTTCTGATGACACCTGGTGTGGTCCGCATCTACTGCACCCACTTAGTGAAGACACTGCCTACAGGCATTTCAAGTTATCAACATTTAATGTGTATTCATAGCTTTATCCTTTCATAGTTACATAGATCGACCAGTTACAACTGGTCTCTGAATAGAATGACTACATAGTTCATAACAGCCATATACAGTAAGTAATTAAACCTAGACCACAAAGCAGAGACCTATTTCTAGATCTGTGTTACTGACTGTAACTCTAGAAAATAACCGGTCCAATATTACGTCATAGGAAGCCACTGTAGTATTATTCACAGCTCAATGCCGACAAAAATTCATGACCAAACTATTTTACTGGCAGTTTTATTGATTTGTGTCCTGTCTGGAGTGCAGCCAAAGACATTGCCTTTGCAAAGGTACCTACACTAATGAACTGACGGTAACCCCATCTGATTAGCTACAGATACCTACCAGCTGACAGATCTCAGTAGAAATATCATGCTCGAAAACCACAACTGTATTTTACCTCCTGCATATAGGCTTATGGTATTTACTGTCGGTATAAGCCACCTTTAAGTTGGCCACAGGCATGTGATGGTTGTCAACTGATCTAGTGGTCTTCAGTTTCAAACAGCAATGACTTCATCTCTGTAGTGTACCTTACAGACATCACCACCCAACTGTAGCCAAGACACAAGTGACTCTGCATGCTGGCAGACTTGCTCAATGGCTACTGCTTCCTCTTTGATGGCAACTTTGTATGGCTCCATTTGCCCACTCATGCACAAACAAATGGGGTGGGCAGGCACACTGCCCTTTCATGCTTTGGTTAGCTGCAGGACCTAACGTTTACATTGGACTTTCAACAGCAACATCAAAAGGCACCATAGAGAATATAAGAAATTATTCAGTATATTCACTTTCAGGTTATTAAGATTTCAGCATCAGAAACACTTCCTATAGCTAAATATAACTGTATATTGGTATGTAGCCCCGCCCTCCCAGTGATGTCATAGCTACTATTGCTGCTTGCTGTGTTGCTGCATATCAACATTTTACATTTCTGCATATAACAGACCATGGTATCCAAACACACTTTCTACAGTGTGTTTCTGGGTAATATGTACATTAGCATGCACATTACCATAGCCATTCTATATTTTATGAAAAGTAACATGTATGTTATAACATAAAGAGCGTGTGCTACACTATACCCATGTTGTAGCATGGGCATAATAGTGTGAACTGAGCCATAAAGGCAACTAAGCCCCACTTTTTTCCTACTGTTTCTTCTTGTTTCTAATAGCTATAGAAACTGCCATGCCCCCTTCCACCACCACCTTCTAGCTGCATTTATTTATACATAGGCAGGGTGAAGATAGCATGTGTGACTTCTCTAAACTCTTTTAAGCACAGTGTCCTATCCCTCCTCTGCTGATGAAAGCTTTTGTTTGCTCTCTGCTAATGTGTGCAATAAAATAATTACATCAGCCCTTATCTGCCTGAATCTTCTGCAGTCAGGTAGGTCTCGGAAGTAGGGTAATAAAAGCCACTGCTAAATGTTAAATGTAAAAAGAAGAGGTGAAATTGAAGTTTTTTTTAATGAGCCACATTGTTGGCATGCATTTTTAATGTGCTATTCAGATGCCTTGGGTGCTAAAAATGTTGCTTGGTTCACTGCAGTGCAGTGCAATAGACAATATAATGCAATGCAATTATAATGCTATGGTAGGTTCACAGCTGCACACCAGTGGCACATCGCAGCGAATTCCGTCTGAATGATGCGCTGCATACTGTGCATTTACCAGATGACATGCATGATTACAGTGGCAGTGATGCATACTTCTGTGTAATGCATGCTTCACTGTATGTGTCACATTGCACTCATAATTTGCGAGTCACTGTGTCTTAAGATGGAACTAAATGACGTCATGTATATATATATATATATATATATATATATATATATGTGACACAGCGAGTGTGGCAAGGGGATCCCCGGGTACTGCATGTGAATCTGCTGCTCTCTCAGCTCCGCTCCATCCTAGCCATTATTGCCGGGAGCACAGGTCAGTGCATCTACTGCTGTGCTCTGGTCACCACATTGCATTGGGGAGGGGCGGGGTATAAGGACATGGGTCAGTGCACCTACTGCCATGCTCTGGTCACCACATTGTATTGGGGAGGGGCGGGGTACAAGGACATGGGTCAGTGCACCTACTGCCGTGCTCTGGTCACCACATTGCATTGGGGAGGGGCGGGGTACAAGGACATGGGTCAGTGCACCTACTGCCGTGCTCTGGTCACCACATTGCATTGGGGAGGGGCGGGGTACAAGGACATGGGGGGGGTATCTGCATCACATAACATCAGGATCACTTCATGAGCCATCCCACTCCGATCCACATAGCCGAGGGGGGGGGGGAGTGGCTGCCTAGTTTTGAGGGTGCGTCTGGCTTCAGGGAGGGGGCTGTCTAGTACTGGGGGCACAACTGGCTATTTGTACTGGTGAGGGGGAAGCCTCATGCTGGGGTTACGTCTGACTATTAATACTGTGGAGGGGGCTTATACGTGAGCCAACCACTTTTTCTTGGTTTCTAAGCAAAACGTGTGTACCTCGGCTTATCCGTGAGTATAAATGGGTACTTAATTCTTCAGTGCAGATTAAAAAACAAGATTTAGTGAGTAAGGTAGTCGCATACCGAAAGGGTTAAAAAAAATCCACCCTACCAACTGTTATAATTTAAGAAAAACAAAAATTGTCTTTCCTAAAACAGAAAGAATTTGCGATAATTCAGGTTGGAGTGAGCTCGAGATGTCTCTCAGAGCAACACTGCTGAATATATGCAAATTAACCATTGTACCCTTAGAAGCTAAACACACCTCCAGAACCGCTGGAATGCAATGATGTGGATTGTTATAATTTAAGGTAGCATTTTTTAAATATTCTTTTAAATATTCTGTTTACTTCTCTTTTTCCAAACACATTTTATTATTATCATTATTATTATTGATTTATAAAGCGCCAACATATTCCGTGGCGCTGTAAAAAGTAAGAAAACAAACACGGGGTACATAATAATACAGAGGGTGGCATACATCAAATATGGACACAGGTACAAAATACAGATTTACAATGACAGATGTAACATAAATGTATAACAGAGAGCAAGCTATGAAATGAATAACAAATTCCAAGATGCCAAAGGGTGAGAGAGCATTTTCTTTCCCTTCTCTGATGATGCTGGCACCGTATGTAAACACAGCACAGTTCTACGCTTGTTGTGGATAAATTAGTATGACTCAAATGTATACATTGTCAGTGCCATAAAACATCCATTATTGGCTGAAGAAAATGTGTCACATGGTACGCGGTGTCATAAATAGAGCATCACTGCCATAAACTCTGCAGGAAAATGTTACCAGCGCATTGCAGACAGAAATTGGATCTCCCACCTGTCCTTTCATTTGGTATGGAATAGCCAAGCTCCCTCATTCCAAGATGATGTACAGTGCACATCCTATAAACCCTCTCTGGGACTCTCCAGGATACCGTTACCCTATAAATAGCTTTCTAGGAAGCTGATAGATTGCTGCAGTTGGCCAGACGTCTCACAAGAGATGTTTAAAGGTGCAAGTCTATTAGCTGTAGCACCCTCAGGCTCGTAACGGGCCCTGGGCTAAAATAGTTAAAAACACAACATTACTGCTATCGATTGCTCTTAAGGTGACCACACACCATTCAATTTTTTAAAATGTATTTTCAATTCAAGAATTGCAATCAATTTTTCTGATTGATTATACCATTTAAAAAATCTGACCGATGTACCACACACGTGTGTTCAATTCTTCCCCAGTTATGAAAAACAAATGATTGAAACTCTAAAAAGATTGCTTAGGTCTATACATTAAAAATATTGACAATCTACCCTACAACATTCAATGTTCATAAAAATTGATCAGAAAAATCCACCATTTCTGATTGACTTACTTAAAAATAAAAAGCTTTCAATTTTTTGGGACAACCGACCCGTAAAATCGGGTCATTTTTTTGTATCATATGTGGCCACCTTTAGAGTGTCAAGCAAAATAATGCTGCAGCACTTTTACAGTCATAACATGCAGGTTTAACTTCCTAGAAAATGATGCAGTATCATGCAATATCATAGTATTTATCAAAAGGGATTTAAAGCTGTCCGAACAAAACATTCTGGTAGGACGACTACAGTACATACATTGCAACAGAACTGATTTACCTTGCCGGTCGTTGAGCTAGATAAGCCAGACCACTGCTGTAGAGATGAATTGATTTAGCACCTGAATAGAAAGTGGTAACAGGTTTGATTGTGTGTTAATTTCCCGCTGTTGGGAATAATTGTAATTGTTTATGCTGTATTACCCCCCCCCCCCCCAAAAAAAAGATCCCCCCAAAAAATGAATTATATTTCAGTGCAAATGAATAAAATATAGTTTATTTGTGAGGACACTGAAAACGCTTTCACTGGATTGGACCTTTAACAAGAATATTATTTGTAATCAATACCATTTTATATTTTTTATCCTTATACAGTTTATTATCTGCAAACATTTGAAATGTTCCCGGAGTGACTACTCAACTGTCAGAACTTTTGTCGGAACAGATCTTAGCCAATATCTCTGAAGTTCTTACAAACCAAACCTCTCCTCTTGTTAAAGGAAAGCTCATGTGCCCATCAACAATGCAGTTTTGATTGTACAATCCTATGTATGTAAATCTATGTAGTAAGATAAACTCAGTGAGTAGAATGGAGTAGAATGGATAGGTAGTACCCGGGGCATATCAATAACGTAACAATAGCCTCCGCGACCCCCGCGGTCACGAGAAAGGAAGGCAGGGCTGGGGGGTCCCGCTCCTGTATAAATGCAGGGCAGCAGTGGCAGCAGAGCCATACATTACCGGCTTGTGGTTTCGGGACAGCTCCTTCACTCTCCGCCACACTGTACAAACGCCATACAGCACCATGTGGCTCCCATATATACTACTGAGGTAAGCATTCATTTTGGACCGTTTTTCTTTCTAGTTCCTTTTTAGGCAACCAGGGGTTATCGAATCATTACACGGGGCACATCATTTCCTATTTTTGCTTTTCAGTTTATGGAAACACCGGCTGTGATTATTGGGGTATTGACTGATGTTTATCAAAACAGAACAGAATCCCATAATGGGATTGCCAATTCCTTCATTATAAAAGTATACATCTGTAAAAACCATTCTATATGCTCCAAGATTCCAAATGGACCAGTTATACCTAATACCTTCCCTTTGTTTTCTTCTCAGACCTTCACAGCCTGGTGCAACTCTCACCTGAGGAAAGCCGGCACACAAATTGAGAACATTGAAGAAGACTTCAGGAATGGCCTTAAACTTATGCTGCTGCTTGAGGTCATCTCTGGTAAGTTACATTTCAGGACCATTTGCTTTGTTTTTTACGTTTAACAGTGACCAAACCAAAGGAAACGCAGCTGCTGTCAGCAGCCCAAAGGCTGTAAAGAGCCCAAACTGAGACGCTTAGGCTTCAATTCACAAAGCATTACCACGTGTGGTAATGTGGAAAACAGCTGATTTTACCCAACATTTAGGGAAATATCAATTCATTAGGCTGTTAACGAAGGCAAGCTGAACTTGCCGACCAGTGAGGTAAATTACCGACTTGTACGGTAAATACCTTAACACATCAGTAAATGTCAGTTCACAAAGATTTGAGCATGCGGTAAAGCCAATAGAGGTGTTCAGTATTTACCTCCAGCTCTGTAAGCGATAGTATTGACAGACAGCAGAGAGCCAATAGGAAGAGCCACCCCATCCTGCTCCTCACCTCATTTGATCAGATGCACTCGCACGCAGGATATGACATTCGCAGAGCAGGACAAGGAGACATTCAAAGAGGCTTTTCGGCATCACTTTAGATGTGCAGATTTATATAGTGATAGACAGGAGAGAGACCTCTAGCGGCATATAATTTGCGACGAGAAAATATCTACTGCACCAGCGAAGGGCCTGTCACAAAAACATGACATAGTGATTGTTGCGTTGGTGAAAGAACCCTCCTCATATCAGTGTTGTGCATGCAGTAGCTTCATTGCATTTACATTACAGAGTCTAACTATCTTGTCATTGTGGTACAGTATTAGGTCCTGCACTTCATAATGTACTGTATATCCATAATCTATACACACTCCAAATTTGAAAACTCAAAAATGATTTCACTAAAGTACCATATTATCTTTTAAGAGAGCTGGGACAAGGTCCTCCAGCACCCAAGACTGAGGCACCAAAGTGTGCCCCTCCATCCCTTCCACCCCAGCCATCACACACTGATTGTTATTAGACTAAGAGGCTACCCAGGGCCCTCAACCCCCCCCCCCCCCCCCCCCCAGCACCTTAATCTCTACTTATCTGACTGGCAGTCACTGCCATGTATCCTCTATTCTTATTTCTCTTATTTCGCTTCAAACACAATAGGGGAGTAATAGCTGAGTGAGTTGTGCGGCCCCTCCTACACTGCACCCTGAGGCTGGAGCCTCTCTTGCCTCTGCCTCCGCCCTGCCCTGACAGGGAGTACCCCACTGAGTGTGGGGGTGGCCCTATGCATATGACCTTGTGGGCGCACTCTGCCGCAGGGTTATATGAAGTATGTTTTCATGCGGTATTCCCACTGCAGGCTCCTGCTGTGGGATCACTGCACTGCACAAGTATAAAAGCGGCCTAAAGGCCATGCTGGGCATTATTGGACAAAAATATGCCAGTGGCAAACTAGTGTAAAAGTTCACAAAACTGCAAATCCTGTCGCAAACACGTTTGCCACATCGAACTACATGCCAATTTACTAATAACTCACGTCGCTAACTGCCCCTCAAACGCACCCACAATCTGTATCTAGCATTGTCATAATCTAATATTCCTACAAAAGTCCAGCAGCAGTTTTGGGGTGAAACAACAATTTCACCAACAAGACTAGTGGAGGAAACCCATACAAACATGGGGAGAACATACAAACTCCAGGTAGATAGTGTCCTGGCCGGATATCAATCCCAGAATGCAAGTGCTGCAAGGTGAGAGTGCTATGCCTAGCCATCATTCCACCCAATTCATCTGCCAAAAGCATGGTCAGGTGCAGTGGTGAATTTTCATTCAACAAGTGGAGGCCCTCAAAGGGTTGATGGTCATATAGTTTTGTATTGAAATTAATTGGTACAAAGCTAGAGGAGGCAGCAGTTAATTAAGAATACATGATGCAATGTGGTAAATTGATTGCTACTCCTCAAGTGATTTTTGATCAGGAAGTGATCGATCCCTTGCTATATCCAGCCGAACACTATCAAGATATGAGGGTTGGTTCACACTGGGGTTCGTTTCAGCACTTTGCAGCTCTGTGCAGAATAGATGTATCCTTATGGGATCATTCTCACTGCAGCGTTTGTGATTTGAATAAATCGCAATTGCGCTGCGTGCAGTATTTTGGGGGCGATTGCAATGTGATTCTCTTATTATTGAAAATCGCTGCAAAATTGCAAAAATTATTTTTTCAAAATTTTAAAAGTTGTGGTTACGATCGTGATTTGTGCACCGAGTGTGAACTAGCCCTATGAGATCTTCATTAGACTGAAGACAGATGATTCAACTGCAGGTGTTAAAACACTCACTGCATGTGAGTTTCCTACTGCCCTGCATTGCATTGCAAATATATAAAATGAATGGATGGGGATAAAGTTAGAGTCAATTCAACACATTAACAGTAGAAAAAATGTATATTTCCATTTATATGCATGTATTTTAAATTATACACTTTTTTGCGATAGCTGTCCTTTAACTGAATTAAGCAAAACATGCTCGCATGTAGTAGATAACTGCTAGTCTTCAGTCAACAGTAATTGTAACTGGATCGGACCCAAGGCCTATATGCAATTTACTTTTTCTCCAGAGTTTTCTCTTTAGGAGATTCTTTTCATCTTGTGTTTAGAATAACTTTTCAGCACTTTGCAATTGAAAAAGTACCACAAAGTGGGTGGAAAAGTACCATAAAAACTACTCTCGGCATGCTAAGTATTTTTTTTCCTGCTGATGATTTAAAGGGAGACTGAACTCAGGCTCAAAATGGAATTTGGACTTACATGGGGCTACCTTCAGCCCCCCCCCCCCCCCCCCCCCCTGTAGCCCACGAGGTCTCCCGGCATCCTCTTAATCAGACTGAAGTTGCCCGTGCGCGGCACTGCCGCTTGTCGTGAGAGTGCTGTGCATACGTGGTCTAGTCTTCAGTCGCAGGACTCTCATGCTGGCTGGCATGATAATGCGTAGCGTGCGGGGGGCACGCATGGGTGACTTCAGGCCGAAGTTGCCAATTAAGGGAGCCACCAGCAGGACTGGGAGAGGAGCCAGGAGGATGCCAAGACCTTGCGGGCTGGAGGATGCCCCAGGTTCCGTTTTGAGCCTGAGCTTTAAGAGGCATTTTATTGACTAGTTTGAATATATCACCTAAGTAGAAAAAGTGAATTGCATATAGGCCTAGGTGTCTGCACAATATCCTCTCACATGGATAATACGTCTGCCCTCTTGTGGTAGTAAGTGGAGTTACAATACACAAATGTTTTCAGTGTAAATTGTTCAGTTTCGCAAAACAAGTTTAAATTTAGATATATCCATCATTTATTAAGCTCACTGTTTCGCCATTTTCTATAGTATAAGAACATTACCACCTTTTGTAGAAAAATATTTTAAATAACAGTGAACTAGTCATTATACAGACTGTGTTTACAATTTTCTGTAATAAAATGAGTATCTACCACAATAAAATATTTTGAAAAACATTTTATATAGTATAACATTTCTGAAGATAATGTTCTTTTTGTGTGTCCTAATATTAAACTGTATAGCACTTTGTGCTCAATGATTTATCTTGACTAAAAGGACTTAAGGCTCATACACACATCAGACCATAGTCTTTGGAAAATGAAAGATCACAGACCAATTTTACCCCCTTCCATGTAGTATGAGAGCCATACCCACTCAGTCTATTCTTTGGAGCTGAACTCCCCATCAGACAGAAATCTTTGCAAGATGCTGCACACAAAGATGCTGTAGACATTCAAAAGATGAGTATCTGCAAAAGATCTGTTCCTGCAAAAGATCTGTTCCTGCAAAATGCATTCATAGTCTATGATATCTGCAGATCATCATACACACCTTGTTTAACAGACATTCATCTGCAGATCAGATCCACCAGCAGGGGCGTAGCAATAGGGGGTGCAGCGGTAGCGACCGCATCGGGGCCCTTGGGCCAGAGGGGACCCGAAGGGCCCTCCCTCAACTACAGTATTAGCTCTCTATTGGTCCTGTGCTCATAACAATCACTTCTATAGATAGCTTTGAATAGTGGTAATCATTAACAAGCTGTTCCCTATCCCCTTCTTGCTCCTCTGACATTGTAGTTACCATTGGCAGGTTTTGGTGCGCCGTATCAATTGTTATGTATAGAGTGCTTGAGGGGCCCCATTGTAAGACTTGCATCGGGGCCCACAGCTCCTTAGCTACGCCACTGTCCACCAGGATGGATTTTCAGATCTGCAGATGGTTGTCTGATCTGCAGATGAATGTCAGTTAAACAAGGTGTGTATGATGATCTGCAGATCTCATAGACTATGAATGCATTTTGCAGGAACGGATCTTTGGCAGGAACAGATCTTTTGCAGATACTGATCTTTTGTGTCTGTACAGCATCTGTGTGTGCAGCATCTTGCAAAGATTTTTTTCTGATGGGGAGTTCAGCTCCATAGAAAAGACTGTGAAGGTATGGCTCTCATACTACATGGAAGGGGGAAAAATTGGTCTGTTATCTTTCATTTTCAAAAGACTATGGTCTGATGTGTGTATGTGGCCTAAAAAGGAACCTTAACTGAGAGCGATATGGATTTTTCCTTTAAGGCTACTTTCCCACCAAGACGTTTCGTTTTAGGGGACGTTATGGTCGCATAACGTACCCCTAACGCAACATATGGTGGTGTTGAAGTTGGACGTCAGATTGAGCTGCGTTATGCAGCTCTCAAAGCAGCCGCTCCAGGTTAGTGATAGGAAGTCCGGATCTTTTTAAGGATTCGGATCATTTGAATCGGATCATTGAAAAGATCCGGATCTTTGAACCGAATCATTTAAATCATTTTACTACGGAAGCAGACTGGGTGAAATGACTAGCAGGACAGGACTTTCCCTGCACATTCTGTATGTTCCTGTTTCTTCCAGACAGACATCCTGTGAACCGAATATTTCATTGTGATGATCCGGATGATTCGACTCACAAAAAAGATCCGGATCAAATGAACGATTAGTTTATGATCCGGACAACACTACAGTCCCACCAGGAGTGTCCTCAGTGCAGTAAATATTAATTAGCCATGTGGCTGGCCGCGGAGGAGGAGGGGAGACCTCCTCTTCCAACATTACTGAGCATGTGCAAACAGTCTAACGTGGCTTAGCCCAGTATAACGTACAGCATGCAGCACTTTGTTTAAACGTGCTGTGTTACTATGTAACGCAACGTGTGCACTGTGAACAGCAAAATTGATTTTACAGTGCTGTGAGTTAGGCTGCGTTACTGGCTGCTGTAACATGGGACTTTAACGTCCCACTGTAAAACCAGCCTTAAACAATACCAGTCCTGCTAATCTGTTTGGTTATAGTAGTGGCTAAACACAGACACAGGATCGGTAGGAGAGTCAGGCAACTGGTATTATTTTAAAAGGAAAAATCCACATGCTTCTCAGTTTAGGTTCCCTTTAAAGCTTACACAGGACCTACAATTGTTTTATATACTACAGGAAGGTAGTACCAACCTTCCCAGGGAATCGCACCTAACACTAAAAGCTGTACTGATCCTATCACTTGTTTGGACTCTAATATCTGTGCTGATGTCATGATGATTGCAAAATTTGTTGATTCAAAATCATAAGCTAGTCATGTGGCTTCTAGTAACATGATTACCGTGATAAATAATCACAACAATCATACACTACAGTAGAATCCCTTTATAGTAAATTCCAAGGGGTCTGACAAAGTAGTTTACTATATAAGAAGTTTACAATATCACCTGTATATTCATAAAGGTGGTGACTGAATTTACTATAGCCAGAGATCTACTATATCATAGTTTACTAGTGGACCCAAGCCCATTTAAAAAACGGGCTCTAGGTCTTTTTTTAACGCCGCCGCCAGTCACTGAGCATGCACGCACGCACGCGCCACGCTCACCCGCCGGCGCGCACGCAACTGCCCGCCCACCAACCTCCCTCCCTGGTCCCTCCAGCACATGCGCAGTAACAAATTACCAGGGACACGGGGACGCATAACTGCTGGGCACAGCGACACAGACACATTATTGTATAGGATTAACGAGAGAAAGAAAAAAAGCTCTGAAAAGCTTTAAATAGATAGATAGATAGATAGATAGATAGATAGATAGATAGATAGATGATAGATAGATACTGTAGATAGATAGATAGAGATATATAGTGTGTGTGTGTGTGTGTGTGTGTGTGTGTGTGTGTGCGTGCGTGCGTGCGTGCGTGTGTGTGTGTGTGTGTCCGTGTGTGTGTGTGTGTGTGTGTGTGTGTGTGTGTATGTGTGTATACAAACAATAGAGAGAGAGGGAGAGAGGCTGCCATATTTATTTTGTTTTAAGCAATAACAGTTGCCCAGCTGTCTTGCTGAGCTGACCATTTAGGCATCTGACCATTCTAGTGTACACCTGAAACAAGCATGCAGCTTATCAGGATACAAAAGAAAGAAAAAACGAGAGCCCAATATAGTGTAGTATGTATTGGAATTTGGAGAAAAATGAATGTAAGTAATGATAATATTCACAAACCAGGGTTACCGCTTAGGCAACCACTGTAAATGCAGGTGGGGAGATTAAGGCCTGTCCCCACTCAGGGCTAAGATGTCGCTCTCTGTAGTTCAGGAAATAAGGGTATAACACCCCTCCACCTGGGGTGGGCACTGGTATCGCAAGAAGGTGAACAGAGGCGCCAAAAGGATAAAATATGCTAAAATGGTTAAAATCGCTGAGGAGGGACTGGTGGATTCACCTCCCCCAAGCAGACATGAAGCTGTCAATTTTTCATCAGAACAGATTTATTCACATACTCCAAAATATAAAGCTGGTTAAAAGTAATTAAACAGGACAGCCAGACAATGTACATTGTTCAAAATGAAATAAATATGGCAGCATCCATATCCCCCCACTTTAGGTTCATTTAAATTATGTTACACTGGGACATTCTAGCATTCAAAATGGTACACAAAATAGTCATGTAAACAATGTAGGGAAAAGTATAGCAGACGAGTCACCAAGTCCATATGATGGGGGAAAAGAGCACACAGGGTGAAGGGCCCTGCCAAATATTAGCTTACAGTCTAAGGGGTGGGGGAGGGGGAAACATAAAGGCATGGGATGTTAATCCAAGAAAGGGGGATGGAGCTAGTTGGCGGGTAAGTGGTGGTGAACAGATGGGTATTATTATTATTTTTATTATTTATTGGATTTATACTGTGTATCACCAACTTATTATGCAGTGTTGTACAATAAATAAGGTTACAGACAATGATAATTGGGGTGACAGACAACGCAATTCCGGTAATTTGCATTAGACACACAATGCCAGATCATACACTGGAGTAGTAGTCCAAGTAATTCAGGTTCACATTATTCTGTGAGCAGGATGCACGAGGAGGTCATTGGAGCATGGGAGTGGGCAGCCAGGTGAGTATCTACTGACCAGGTCGGAGACGTAGGCCTACACAATCCTGTGTAAAGATTTTTATGCCAGACCAGACATAGGATCTTGAAGCTGATTCTGAAGCGGATAGGGAGTCAGTGGAGGGATTTGCATGGTGGAGTCATGGAGATGGAGGGGTGGGAGGAGTTGGTGAGTCTGGCTGCTGCATTCATGATGGATTGTAGATGGGCATTGCGGTTCATAGGGAGGCCTGACAGGAGGATGGTGCTGCTCCAGGCAGGAGATGATGAGGGCATGAAAGAGGCATACCTATAAAGCTGCTGACGGGAGATTTGGGTGCAGGGTGAAGCCGTTAAAAGGCTTAACCTGCTCCTACACAAGTCTCGGCAGCGTTAATTACTATTTCCCCTCCAGGCCGTCATGGTTAGTGGGGGAAAGACTTAATTCGGCTTCCAGCTATTGCTGGTGGTCGAATTACAGTGTTTTAGAGTAATTTGTGCTCAGTCATTTGACAGCACCCAAATCACTCACTGAGCGCTGCTATAGCCATAATTTCTGTTCCAGCCTATCGTGGCACCGGCTGCACCCAAATCTCCTGCGTTGTTTTTACAGCACTTGTGGATGAGGAGTTTGGCGGTATATTAAACAGTAATGAGATATACAGCACTGCTCTGTACTACAGTGTTGCAGCTAGAGTCATCACTGTTCCAGAGATTGGGATAAGGACAATGTTAGAAAACGTTGTCATAAAGAAAAAGGTAGCACATGGCAATATTACAGTCGCTAGAGCTGACAGGGAAGTGCCCGTTGCCTAAATAGCCTGACCCATGTTTCTTAAGTAACACGAAAGTTGCTGGAGTTACATGCACTACAATGCACATTACCCTTGCTAATAAGTAACGTGCAGTACCCTGTCAATGGTAGTAACAGTATAAATCACATCAGTGTGCTTGCGTACCGTAGGTTCATGAATCAGGGCCATAGTCTCTTATTTCCTGTCCCTGGGTCTTCTGTGGGACTTTCTGGTTGCGGCTGCATCTGCCCTGGTGTACAGCATATGCAGTGAACAGGCTGCTTGGTAAAGGGCAGCACATCAACAACAGATGGTCGGGGTTCTCATATATTTTTAAGGGGTTCAGCAGTAAGATTGATTGGCTTTTACATGCCTCTTGCCACTTTTTTGGCTTCCCTTTGGGAATTCCTCATTCGTTCCTGCTGTTCCAATAATAGGACAAAGCAGTGTGGCCTTAGTTTCTCACCTCCATATCTAAAAACAGTAGTGAGTTATTTACAGGGCTGACCTTAGCTTACGTGGCCTTTTGCCTGACATTTTAGCATGGTGTTTCCCAACGAAAAATGCAAAGCTTTCTGATTCTCTTTATGACTACTGAGAGCTAAGTTGGTATCTGCAGCAGTCCTTGCTCCAGAAGACAGATCATACCTAGGGGTTGATTCATCATAGAGCGCTGCTCTATGATGTAATTAACATACAGTGGGTTGCAAAAGTATTCGGCCCCCTTGAAGTTTTCCACATTTTGTCACATTATTGCCACAAACATGAATCAATTTTATTGGAATTCCACATGAAAGACCAACACAAAGTGGTGTACATGTGAGAAGTGGATCGAAAATCATACATCATTCCAAACATTTTTTACAAATAAATAACTGCAAAGTGGGGTGTGCGTAATTATTCGGCCCCCTGAGTCAATACTTTGTAGAACCATCTTTTGCTGCAATTACAGCTGCCAGTCATTTAGGGTATGTCTCTACCAGCTTTGCTCATCTAGAGACTGAAATCCTTGCCCAATCTTCTTTGCAAAACAGCTTCAGCTCAGTCAGATTAGATGGACAGCGTTTGCGAACAGCAGTTTTCAGATCTTGACACAGATTCTCGATTGGATTTAGATCTGGACTTTGACTGGGCCATTCTAACACATAGATATGTTTTGTTTTAAACCATTCCATTGTTGCCCTGGCTTTATGTTTAGGGTCGTCGTCCTGCTGGAAGGTGAACCTCCACCCCAGTCTCAAGTCTTTTGCAGTCTCCAAGAGGTTTTCTTCCAAGTTTGCCCTGTATTTGGCTTCATCCATCTTCCCATCAACTCTTACCAGCTTCCCTGTCCCTGCTGAAGAGAAGCACCCCCAGAGCATGATGCTGCCACCACCATATTTGACAGTAGGGATGGTGTGTTCAGAGTGATGTGCAGTGTTAGTTTTCTGCCACACATAGCGTTTTGCATTTTGCCCAAAAAGTTCCATTTTGGTCTCATCTGACCAGAGCACCTTCTTCCACATGGTTGCTGTGTCCCCCACATGGCTTGTGGCAAACTGCAAACGGGACTTCTTATGCTTTCTGTTAAAGAGACACTGAAGCGAAAAAAAAATATGATATAGTGAATTGGTTGTGTACTATGAATAATTACTAGAAGATTAGCAGCAAAGAAAATATTCTCATACTTTTATTTTCAGGTATATAGTGTTTTTTCTAACATTGCATCATTCTCTAATATGTGCACATTACACAACACTCAGCATTCAAAATGAGTCTTTCAGAGCAGTCTGTGAAGTAATGACATCTTCTCTAGCAGAGGAAAAGTAAATAGTCCAGGAACAGTTGAGATAATAAAAGTCAGATAACAGCCCTCTCCGCGACTAACTTAGTCGGAAAGCTTAATGGCTTGTTTGCATAGAGATAACAACTTTAGTTTCTCAACTCTTCCTGTACTGGAAACAATTACACTGATGTATCTGATCTTAATGTTTTATTTCTAAAGCAGCCCATACACTCAGCCGATTTTCTGGCCGACCGATCGATCGCGGTCGATCGATCGATCGATCGATCGCAAATCGGTTGGCCAATCGACCGATCGACGGCCGATTTCGATCGATTTCGATGGATTTCCATCGAACTTGCAGGGTGGAAAATTTAGGTCGATCTGATGAGATTGCTTATCAGTTTGCATTGGCCTTAATGGAAATCTGATGGCAAAAAAATGCCATCAGATCGAATTTCAACAGATTTCAAACTGAAATCTATTGGAATTCTATTCTGGTAAAAAATGTTCTAAAAACGCATCAGATAGATCATCAGATGCATTTCTTATCTGTCTGCTGCCAATCTGACGAGTGTATGGGCACCTTTAGCTGTGCTACACATACAAATCATAATATCATCAATTTTTTTTCGCTTCAGTGTCTCTTTAACAATGCCTTTCTTCTTGCCACTCTTCCATAAAGGCCAACTTTGTATAGTGCATGACTAATAGTTGTCCTATGGACAGAGTCTCCCACCTGAGCTGTAGATCTCTGCAGCTCGTCCAGAGTCACCATAGGCCTCTTGACTGCATTTCTGATCAGCGCTCTCCTTGTTCAGCCTGTGAGTTTAGGTGGATGGCCTTGTCTTGGTAGGTGTACAGTTGTGCCATACTCCTTCCATTTCTGAATGATCGCTTGAACAGTGCTCCGTGGTATGTTCAAGGCTTTAGAAATCTTTTTGTAGCCTAAGCCTGTTTTAAATTTCTCAATAACTTGATCCCTGACCTGTCTTGTGTGTTCTTTGGACTTCACGGTGTTGTTGCTCCCAATATTCTCTTAGACAACCTCTGAGGCCCTCACAGAGCAGCTGTATTTGTACTGACATTAGATTACACACTGGTGCACTCTATTTAGTCATTAGCACTCATCAGGCAATGTCTACAGGCCACTGACTGCACTCAGATCAAAGGGGGCCAAATAATTATGCACACACCACTTTGCAGTTATTTATTTGTAAAAAATGTTTGGAATCATGTATGATTTTCATTCCACTTATCATGTGTACACCACTTTGTGTTGGTCTTTCATGTGGAATTCTAATAAAATTGATTCATGTTTCTGGCAGTAATATGACAAAATGTGGAAAATTTCAAGGGGGCTGAATACTTTTGCAACCCACTGTAGTAACTAGTGTTGGGCGAACAGTGTTCGCCACTGTTCGGGTTCTGCAAAACTTCACCCTGTTCGGGTGATGTTCGAGTTCGGCCGAACACCTCATGGTGTTCGGCCAAACTGTTCGGCCATATGGCCGAACTAAGAGCGCATGGCTGAACGTTACCCGAACGTTCGGCTAGCGCTGTGATTGGCCGAACGGGTCACGTGTAGTGTTGGGCGAACATCTAGATGTTCGGGTTCGGGCCGAACAGGCCGCGATGTTCGGGTGTTCGAGCCGAACTCCGAACATAATGGAAGTCAATGGGGACCTGAACTTTCGTGCTTTGTAAAGCCTCCTTACATGCTACATACCCCAAATTTACAAGGTATGTGCACATTGGGAGTGGGTACAAGAGGAAAAAATTTTTTGCAAAAAGAGCTTATAGTTTTTGAGAAAATCGATTTTAAAGTTTCAAAGGGAAAACTGTCTTTTAAAGAGAGTCTGAAGCGAGAATAGATCTCGCTTCAGACCTCATAGCTAGCAGGGGCATGCGTGCCCCTGCTAAAACGCCGCTATAGCGCGGCTTAACGGGGGTCCCTGTCCCCCCAAACCCCCTCCGAGCAGCGGGGGAGCGCTTCCTGGTTGGGGCAGGGCTAACCGCCGCAGCCCTGCCCCATGCGCGTCTGTCAGACGCGTACCTCCGCCTCTCCCCCGTCCCTCTCAGTCTTCCTTCACTGAGAGGGGCGGGGGAGAGGCGGCGATGCGCGTCTGATAGACGCGACTGGAGGCAGGGCTGCAGCCGTTAGCCCTGCCTCCAGGAAGATCAGCTCCAGCGACCTTTTTCCGACCCAGGTTTGCGGGGGGTGGGTTGGGGGTGAAGGGACCCCCGTTAAGCCGCGGGATAGCGGCGTTTTAGCAGGGGCACACGTGCCCCTGCTATATATAAGACCTGAAGCGAGATTTAGTCTCGCTTCAGTGTCTCTTTAAATGCGGGAAATGTCTGTTTTCTTTGCACAGGTAACATGCTTTTTGTCGGCATGCAGTCATAAATGTAATACATATAAGAGGTTCTAGGAAAAGGGACCGGTAACGCTAACCCAGCAGCAGCACACGTGATGGAACAGGAGGAGGGTGGCGCAGGAGGAAAAGGCCACGCTTTGAGACACAACAACCCAGGCCTTGCATGAGGACAAGAAGCGTGCGGATAGCAATTTGCATTTTGTCGCCATGCAGTCATAAATGTAATACAGATGAGAGGTTCAATAAACAGGGACCGGAAACGCTAACCCATCACAGATGTTCATTGTTCATATTACTTGGTTGGGGTCCGGGAGTGTTGCGTAGTCGTTTCCAATCCAGGATTGATTCATTTTAATTTGAGTCAGACAGTCTGCATTTTCTGTGGAGAGGCGGATACGCCGATCTGTGACGATGCCTCCGGCAGCACTGAAACAGCGTTCCGATATAACGCTGGCTGCTGGGCAAGCCAGCACCTCTATTGCGTACATTTCCAGTTTGTGCCAGGTGTCTACCTTCGATACCCAATAGTTGAAGGGTGCAGATGGATTGTTCAACACAGCTATGCCATCTGCCATGTAGTCCTTGACCATCTTCTCCAGGCGATCGGTGTTGGAGGTGGATCTGCACGCTTGCTGTTCTGTGTGCTGCTGCATGGGTGTCAGAAAATTTTCCCACTCCAAGGACACTGCCGATACCATTCCCTTTTGGGCACTAGCTGCGGCTTGTGTTGTTTGCTGCCCTCCTGGTCGTCCTGGGTTTGCGGAAGTCAGTCTGTCGGCGTACAACTGGCTAGAGGAGGGGGAGGATGTCAATCTCCTCTCTAAAGTCTCCACAAGGGTCTGCTGGTATTCTTCCATTTTGACCTGTCTGACTCTTTCTTCAAGCAGTTTTGGAACATTGTGTTTGTACCGTGGATCCAGAAGGGTATAAACCCAGTAATTAGTGTTGTCCAGAATGCGCACAATGCGTGGGTCGCGTTCAATGCAGTCCTAGGCCGAAGAGGTCATAGCCTAGGGTCACAAAAACCTGTTTATTTGGGCAATTTCAATGGTAGTGATGCTGACATACATAAATCTCAGCCATGGCCGTTAGCAACGTCTGAATTTCACGAAATGTCTCATGCAGGTAGAAGACATATTGTTAGACTTGGATTCCAAAGATGGGGTCCCTACATCTCTGCAAACCAGAGTTACAGGGGTGCAAAATTGGTAAAATCCCCCATAGGCTTTCATTGCCTCCCTATTTCACTTTCCAAAATCTCACATCTTTTCAAAGGGCAATGGCTCAGCAGTACCAAATTTTCTAGCATTGTAGGGACTCTTAGGGGGATCATGACTGGTGAGTTTTGCCACTGCTGAGCCATTGCCCTTTGAAATGGTGTGAGATTTTGGAACGGTAAATAGTAGGCCCAATGAAAGCCTATGGGGGATGTTACCAATTTTGGAGCCCTGTAACTCTGGTTTGCAGAGATGTAGAGACCCCATCTTTGGAATCCAAGTCTAACAATATGTCTTCTACCTGCATGAGACATTTCGTGAGATTCAGACGTTGCTAACGGCCATTGCTGCGATTTATGTACGTCAGACTCGCCACCATTGAAATTGCCCAAATAAACAGGTTTTTGTGACCCTAGGCTATGACCTCTTCGGCCTAGGGGCCCAAAACTCACCAGTCATGTTCCCCCTAAGGGTCCCTACAATGCTAGAAAATTTGCCACTGCTGAGCAATTGCCCTTTGAAAAGATGTGAGATTTTGGAAAGTGAAATAGGGAGGCAATGAAAGCCTATGGGGGATTTTACCAATTTTGGACCCCTGTAACTCTGGTTTGCAGAGATGTAGGGACCCCATCTTTGGAATCCAAGTCTAACAATATGTCTTATACCTGCATGAGACATTTCGTGAAATTCAGACGTTACTAACGGCCATGGCTGAGATTTATGTACGTCACCATCACTACCATTGAAATAGCCCAAATAAACAGGTTTTTGTGACCCTAGGCTATGACCTCTTCGGCCTAGGGGCCCGAAACTCACCAGTCATGTTCCCCCTAAGGGTCCCTACAATGCTAGAAAATTTGCCACTGCTGAGCAATTGCCCTTTGAAAAGATGTGAGATTTTGGAAAGTGAAATAGGGAGGCAATGAAAGCCTATGGGGGATTTTACCAATTTTGGACCCCTGTAACTCTGGTTTGCAGAGATGTAGGGACCCCATCTTTGGAATCCAAGTCTAACAATATGTCTTCTACCTGCATGAGACATTTCGTGAAATTCAGACGTTGCTAACGGCCATGGCTGAGATTTATGTACGTCAGCATCACTACCATTGAAATTGCCCAAATAAACAGGTTTTTGTGACCCTAGGCTATGACCTCTTCGGCCTAGGACTGCATTGAACGCGACCCACGCATTGTGCGCATTCTGGACAACACCAATTACTGGGTTTATACCCTTCTGGATCCACGGTACAAACACAATGTTCCAAAACTGCTTGAAGAAAGAGTCAGACAGGTCAAAATGGAAGAATACCAGCAGGCCTTTGTGCCAGTTGTACGCCGACAGACTGACTTCCGCAAACCCAGGACGACCAGGAGGGCAGCAAACAACACAAGCCGCAGCTAGTGCCCAAAAGGGAATGGTATCGGCAGTGTCCTTGGAGTGGGAGAATTTTCTGACACCCATGCAGCAGCACACATAACAGCAAGCGTGCAGATCCACCTCCAACACCGATCGCCTGGAGAAGATGGTCAAGGACTACATGTCAGATGGCATAGCTGTGTTGAACAATCCATCTGCACCCTTCAACTATTGGGTATCGAAGCTAGACACCTGGCACAAACTGGCAATGTACGCAATAGAGGTGCTGGCTTGCCCAGCAGCCAGCGTTTTATCAGAACGCTGTTTCAGTGCTACCGGAGGCATCGTCACAGATCGGCGTATCCGCCTCTCCACAGAAAATGCAGACCGTCTGACTCAAATTAAAATGAATCAATCCTGGATTGGAAACGACTACGCAACACTCCCGGACCCCAACCAAGTAACATGAACAATGAACATCTGTGATGGGTTAGCGTTTCCGGTCCCTGTTTATTGAACCTTTCATCTGTATTACATTTATGACTGCATGTCGACAAAATGCAAATTGCTATCCGCACGCTTCTTGTCCTCATGCAAGGCCTGGGTTGTTGTGTCTCAAAGCGTGGCCTTCTCCTCCTGCGCCACCCTCCTCCAGTTCCATCACGTGTGCTGCTGCTGGGTTAGCGTTACCGGTCCCTTTTCCTGGAACCTCTTATATGTATTACATTTATGACTGCATGCCGACAAAAAGCATGTTACCTGTGCAAAGAAAACAGACATTTCCCGCATTTAAAAGACAGTTTTCCCTTTGAAACTTTAAAATCGATTTTCTCAAAAACTATAAGCTCTTTTTGCTAAATTTTTTCCTCTTGTACCCAATCCCAATGTGCACATACCCTGTAAATTTGGGGTATGTAGCATGTAAGGAGGCTTCACAAAGCACGAAAGTTCGGGTCCCCATTGACTTCCATTATGTTCGGAGTTCGGCTCGAACACCCGAACATCGCGGCCATGTTCGGCCTGTTCGGCCCGAACCCGAACATCTAGATGTTCGCCCAATACTAGTAGTAACTATGTTAATTAACACAGTAGCAGCCGCGCTAGTAAGGTATGGCAGTCGCGATACTTCACAACAACCTCTGGCATTTAAAGGAGTGCGTTGCTATGTAAGCAATGTGCAGAACTAAGGAAGGCACTCTACACAGCATGACTGCGCATAGCATGCATAGCGGCCGCAAGTTGTTTTTTAACGAGCACTGCTAGAACAGCGCTCTATGATGAATCAACCCTATAGTGTGTTATCTGTTAAAGAGGTGTAAAGGTGGACATCCAAGGTTTGATCAAATGTATTTATTTTAAGGAGATATGATCCTATCAATATTAAATAAATATGGAAGACAAAAATGTTCAAAATGTAATCAGATAGGATGTAACGTTTTGTTTAGGTTAAGTTTACCTAGACTCCTAGACACTCTAAACTGACATCTGCAAGGTTCCAGGAAACGTCAAGCTAGTCACTTGTGGGCATGTTATTTTGTGTACAATGACAATGTGTCCATTGTTGGTTCTGACACTTGAGAGATGGCTGTTGTCTGAAGAGTTGTGCTGTACCAGTCTAACTTTGATATGGCCATACTAGCAATAAATGGAAAAATCTGGTCCTTCAGGAGTTTTAATCGGCAGTCATCTAATAGAACAGGGGTAGGGAACCTATGGCTCGGGAGCCAGATGTGGCTCTTTTGATGGGTACATCTGGCTCACATACAAATCAGTAGGGGTTGATTCACTAAGCTACACTGCTGAAGCAGCGCAGCTTAGTGTGGCAGCGCAAGTGACATTTTTAAAGTAGTGCACACTACTGCTGTAGCATGCACAACTAACTTACTCGCGCTACCCCAAAGCAACAGCTTCTCCAATTGTCCCACTCATGACCCTATCAGGTCCAGTGACTTTGAAGGACAAGATCCCCGCACTTTTATTGGCCCAATAGGCTGCCTGTCACTTGACAGGCAGCCTATTGGGCCAAAGTGTGGGGATCTTGTCCTACAAAGCAAAGCAACCCCCCAATCAGCTAGCTAATTGTACAAGCTGTTAGTCGGTATTTCTCCTGTCTGTCTCTCGGGGAAATTGCTGATGTTGCTGAAACCCAAGAGAAGCTGAAGACGTGTCTGACACTTCCGATGCCTGGCGGATCAACTGTATACACATCGCCATGCTAACAGGGACGTGCGCCCTACTGTTCCAGTTTGAAACATATTGTATGGCTCTCAAGGAATTACATTTTACAATATGTGGCTTTTATGGCTCTCTCAGCCAAAAAGTTTCCTGACCCCTGTAATAGAAGCATGTATTAAATTTAGGCTATCAGGATCCCAAGCAGTCATTTGGGCGCCCAATGTGGCTATGTATTTAATGGTTGTAGCAGATCGTAGTCGATCGTCTACAACTATTGATAGTTTGAGCACGAGGTTAGGATTAGGCATTAGATAGGGGTGTAGGGTTAGGTACGTACGGTGGTGGTGGTGGGGGGGGGGGGGTTAGGGTTAGACATTAGGTGGGTGGTTATGGTTAGGCACCCACAGCTTAAAAGACAACTGAAGGTAAGAGGTATATGGAGGCTGCCATAATTATTTCCTGTTAAGCAATACCAATTGACTTGCAGCTCCACAGATCCGCTGCCTCTAATACTTTTAACCACAGACCCTGAACAAGCATGCAGCAGATCAGGTGTTTCAGACATTATTGTCAGATCTGGCAAGATTAATTGTATGCTTGTTTCAGGTGTATGATTCATACACTACTGCAGCCAAATAGATCAGCAGACTGCCAGGTAACTGGTGTTCTGTAAAGGAATTACGTATGGCATCCTCCATATTCCTCTCACTGCAGTTATCTTTTAATGGTTGGGGTTAGGTCTAGAGCAGTATTTAGTAAAACATCAGTAACTTTAATTACTGATTTTTTACTATTTACGTGTTCTCCCGGTGCCCAACTGATGCGGTGACGCCGCTATACGTACTCGAGTTGGGATTCTCCTTAGCACAGTTGAGCTGATGTCTATTTCTTTTCAATGCAGAGGGTGTATAGCACACAGGAATCTGTCTTGCTGAAATGCATTTTGCATCATGTGGATTACGTACGAAGGTAAATGTTAATTGCAGTCCGCATTGTAAATTACACATTATTCCTCGGTGCCATGGTATAAACTCTCAATGGCCACTTCAATTGAAAAGCATGGTTACAAGGAAATCTCCAAAATTGCTCTTGCCAGTATTACATTTCCACATTCATCTCTTACAGGGGAGAGACTGCCTAAGCCTGACAAAGGAAAAATGCGCTTCCACAAGATCGCCAATGTGAACAAGGCTTTGGACTTTATTGCCAGCAAAGGAGTGAAACTGGTGTCCATTGGTGCTGAAGGTAAGCAATAACAAGAGGCCAGCAAACCAATACTTGAAAATGTAATTTCAGAAGCGTTCGTTATTTACCATTGGCAAAACAGAAATTGTAACAAAAATGAGCCTTCTGATTAACGACTTCCTGCAAAATGGATATTTATAAATGTACTATTTGTGCACTTTTAGTGCACTTGCACGGCAGGAGCATGCCTGTATGTGCGTGCCTTTGAACCCTTTAGCCAATGGCCTGTGTGGGTGCATTTGAACCCTTCAGCCAGAGGCATGAAGGGCTTAAATTCCCTTATTTGACATAATAACACTAACGGCACACTAATCTCACAGATGAGTTCTTTCCTGATGCAGGGGGCATCCAGAATGCTACTGCACTCCCTCATCATATCCTGACTAGACTACTGTGACATCCTTCTCCATGGTCCACCTATATCCAGCCTTGCAAATCTACAGTTCATACTGAACTCTGCTGTTCGATTCATGATCCGCCTCCAGGGATGCAGCTCCTTTCTATCATTCCTGCCCATCTAGTGACAAAGTTCAGGCTTCCAAACTCTTTCCAACAAAGCCTTCTCACGTTTAGCTCCTCCGTACAGCTTTAAATTAACTTCCAGCATGCAATCTACACACTGCAAATGATCTACTCTTATCCAACCTAATCATCTCCTTCCACTCCAGCATGCAAAATTTCTCAAGTGCTTCTACACTTCTCTGGAACTCCCTCCTTAAACCAGTTCAGCACTGATCTTGGAAATGTCCAAACATTACCTAAAGACCCACATTTTCAAGCAATCATATTAAATGCCCTTTATCTAGCCATTTGAGTAGTAACTGAACCACCACTGCTTTCACCTAGGCTGTAGATAGAGCACATTATTGTCTTGTATACTTTTAACCCTTGCATACCCCCCAATTCTCCTATCAACATTTCTTTCTGTTTTCTCTTCTGTCCCCTTAAACAGTAACTAGAATGGACAGGGTATTCCAGCTGTTTAAATCTTGATGTTGCAGTTTTTACTGACTATGCTTGTCTATGCAACTTGTGTGTAAGATATTTATTTGTACAGCAGCACATAAAATGGCACAGTGTAAATCAAATCAAATAATTATAATAATAATGATATAAGAAGAAGTAGAAGAAAATAAAACCTACAAATATATTTCTTATTTAACGGTTTGAACTAACATAAGGTAACAGTACATTTATTACATATCCCATGAATCCCTTTTAGCCGCACATCCCATAATCATATATAAAGCAGAACTGCAGTCACCGCAGAAGCAGTATCTGAAATGAAAACCATAGCTCATCCGCATTTGTTATAACTACTTGAAACAGGAATGAAATTATGAAGAAAACAAAGTGAACATTTATTTAACATTATTGTAGGGGGTCGGGGGAAAATGAGTTGAACTTACCCAGGGTCCGGGCTTCTAATGGTCCCCCGCAGACATCCTGTGCCCGCGCAGCCACTCACCGATGCTCCGGCCCCGCCTCCGGTTCACTTCTGGAATTTCAGACTTTAAAGTCTGAAAACCACTGCGCCTGCGTTACCGTGTCCTCATTCCCGCTGATGTCACCAGGAGCGTACTGCGCAGGCACAAACTATACTGGGCCTGAGCAGTACGCTCCTGGTGACATCAGATGTGTAAGAATACAAAGCTCAGGCTGCAAACAGTCATAGGTGGCTGGGACTGCACACACTCCTCCACTCCCTGTTTCCAACAGTCTGTCAGCTCACCTATCCTTGGCAGTGATACAGTTAATGCCATGAGTGGCTAATCAGTAGAGGCTGTCAGTCACTAGTGGAAGCTTGGTTGCTGCAGGGATTCCACTCAGTCCCACCCACCTATCACATGAACTGCATCACTAGCAGGCTCCAGGTTTTGCATTTTCTCTGGGAGCACTCCATTCCTGGCTCTGCTAAAACTGTGGCACTTTATTTGGCCTGAGGAAGTGGGTGCAGAAAACGCACGACCCACAAAACGCATTGCCTGTGCTTATTAAAATTCATATGTATATGGATTTGTTGTTATTGCTGTAAGCCACCTATATTTTCCTATTCTAGCTGTTTTTAACTTAGTTTTATCTACTTCTGGGCTCCTCTTACAACCTTTTGTGTCTATAGGTAGAGATGTTTTGTTTCTGTTGGTTGATGCCAATGACCTTTTCCCTGCTTTTCCCGGCTCACTGCTGCCAGTGACATTCTGTTTGGACCCTACTGTTCATAGTTACACCTGTCCCTGAGTTACAGAAATCTGTCTATGGTCAGGTGTTACCAGTGGGGTGACTGAAAACCTAGTGTTTCCTGTAAATCATCAGGGACTGCGGAGAACATGGAATTCTTGCCTCATGTGATTCTCATGCCACTTTGTGGAGGATCTCCTGTAACATTACCTTTTGCAAGGAAGCCACTGTACAATGCAACTAAAACACAAAAAGTGAGGAGAGTAAAGGTATGTCATAGTCATGCCTTTAGCTCATAGCTGCCATCAGGATGATGAAAACGCAGTACTTTAAGTTAGAGCACTGTAAAAACAGCACAGGCGATTTGGGCACAGCTGGAGCCACAATAGGCTGTAATAGGAATTACGGCTATAGCAGCGCTCAGTGAGTAATTTGAGCGCCATCAGAAGATGGAGCACAAATTACTACAAAAACACTGTAATTAGGCAATAGCAATAGCTGGAAGCCGAATTACATCATTCCCCACCATCCACGTGGACCTGGAGGGGGAATAGTAATTAACGCCGCCGGGACTTGTGCAGGAGCAGGATAAGCTGTTTATCGGCTGTATCCTGCGCCCAAGTCTCCCGGTGGCTGTATAATAGGTACGCCTTTACGTGGCCCTATAGTGGGAGGGATATGGAGGCTGCAATTTTTATTTACTTTACTTACTTACTTTTATTTACTTTTAAACACTTCCAGCTACCTGACTGTCCTGCTGATCTTTTGGCTTCAGTGAGGCCTGAATCATACACCTGCAACAAGCATGTGGTCAGGCTTTAGTCTGAGAATACCTTACCCTTGTTCTGGGTCTGTGTCTTAAAGAATTGGAAGAAGAGAACAGCAGAACAGCCAGGCGATTGGCATTGTTTAAAAGGAAATGAATATGATGGCATTTATATCCCCCTCACTACAAGCTCACTTAAACCTGCTGGATTAAAAATTAGGCTACTAGCGTGACTACTACCGTGGTCCTGATGGGGGGGGGGAGTTAAGCGTACTGCTTTAATCCTGCCTCTACAAAGGCAGGCAGGTGAAAATAGATTGGGGAGTAGTGATATATCTAGCCCCACTTCATAGTCCATGGCTATCAGGTCTGGATTTTTGGAAAGGCCACCAAAGCCCGGGCCTTGGGTGGCTGCAGCCCAAGCGGGCAGCTGAACATGAAATAGGGTTGGCTACATATGAAAGAAAAGGCTGCAAATAGGGAGCAACACATGAAAAGGGAAGCTGATGTCCAAGAGAGCTGTGCATGAAAGGAAGGGGCTACAGTGCAGGGATGATACACATGGAATGGGAGGGTGCTGCTGCACTTGGAAGGGGAGCCCCAATATACTTGGCCTAGGGGCGAGAAAAGTATAAATCCGGCCTTGATGGCTGTACAAGGAGAGCCACTATAGATTTGTGTCATGTATTGCAGGTTCAGTAATATCCTTTTCAGTAAAGCAAAGTAGTGGCTGGATAGTGTACTGGTTAAGGGAATCCTGGATAGGGTCAGTACCTATTCAGTAAGGAGTTCAAGGCAAGACTCCCTAACACTGCAGGGTGGCCCCTTGAGCGTGTCCCAGTGGCTGCAGCTCTTCAGCGCTTTGGGTTAGACAGGAGAAAAGCGCTATTCAAATGTTCGGATTATAAACAAGTGAAGGTGTTGCCTGGTTTTGGGGCATTATTGCCAAACTGTAAAGCACAGTTAGCAGGTTTGCTTATTGAGAGTTACATGCCTGATTGTTCATAAAGTAACATAGACGTGTGTGAGTATATGACTGTAAGATGAGGGACTGCTAGGCCAGTGGCTGCTGTTACTGGTATGTACACTGTGAAGCACTGCATTACATAAAGTCAATCATGAAGATAGATTGAATTGTATGGTGTACCTATTATAGGCAACCTGAAACATGCCCTAAATGGAAATAACGTAGCATGAAAAACTGATCTGTATTTCCCACTTTTCTCTTTTCCTTTAGAAATTGTTGACGGCAATCTGAAGATGACTCTGGGTATGATCTGGACAATTATTCTGCGTTTTGCTATTCAGGACATTTCTGTTGAAGGTGAGTGTTCCAATGACCAGAAATAGAATCTAAGGGCCTTATTCAATTTATTTTTTCTCCTAGGAGGTCATTTTTTATCTTCAGGGTAAAATAACCCTTTCCGTACTCTAAAACTGAGAAAGTACCAGAAAGTAGGTGAAAAAGTACTGTCAAAATATTTTACTTATCATAACAATAGCTTCTTTTTATTAAAATTTTTAAAAATAAAAAGTTACAACAGCTCCCAAGTCCGAAACCCCCAATAGTTAAACAAGAAGTGCCACCTCCTCAGCAGAGCAACAATCCAGTTCACAATTACACAAAGTTAACCTCCTTAGCGGTATGGACGAGCTCAGCTCGTCCATTACCGCCGGAGGGCGCCGCTCAGGCCCCGCTGGGCCGATTTTCCTAATTTTTTTTAAATCACGCAGCTAGCACTTTGCTAGCTGCATGGGAGATTAAATCGCCGGCGCTCGCCGCCAATCCGCCGCTACCCGACGCGAAAGGAGCCCCCCCTGCATACCCCGTGCGCAGCCTGGCCAATCAGTGCCAGGCAACGCTGCGGGGTGGATCGGGACTCCTGATGACGTCACGACATCGATGACGTCATCAAGATCGTCGCCATGGCGACAGGGGAAGCCCTCCTGGAAATCCCGTTCAGAACGGGATTTCCGGACGGGCTAATGCGCCGGCGGCGATCGAAGGGTAGGGAGGGATGTCGCAGGGAGGGGGAATCATGTAGCTAGCGCTAGGCTAGCTACATGATTTTAAAAAAAGCAAAAAATAGTGCTGCGCTGCCACCCTGGCGATGTTAATAGAACGCCAGGGTGGTTAAAGCGGACCCAAACCAAACATTTTTTCTAATTAAAAATATTTAGTTGCACCACTCTGACACATACAAAGATAAATAAACACTCCTTCAAACCTATGATCATTTCAGTGCATGCTTTTCACCCTTCTCTTTTCATAGCTGGGGTTATACTGTGGGCAGCCATTAGCAATTCCTCCATTGCCGGACACCATCTACTCCACCAGTTTGCCGGAAAAATCCCGGCAATTTTAAAGGAAGGGAGGGGTTCCTGCAATAAATGTAAAATATTTGATATTTGTCATCATGCAGCTGAAAAAAGGCTGCTATTTATTATTATAATTTAGAAAATAGATTTTATTTCTGAAATCTTGTATTTTTAATTTGGGTCCACTTTAATAACCATAAAAAAGGGAAATGCATTCAACAACTCATGCTAAATAGAGTATTATAAAGCAGTGTATCACACTACTTCATAGCCTGGTTTACACTTTTTTTTTGGGTGTAAACCAGGCTATTAAGTAGTGTGATACACTGTTTTATAATACTCTATTTAGTATGAGTTGTTGTTGAGCGCATTGCCCTTTTTGATGGTTATTAACTTTGCACTGAGTACACACTCTGTTTGGCAGTTTGGCGATCCAACATATGGGGTGTATTGAGGAGGAGAGATATATATATTTTTACTTTTTATTGAGAGGAGCGCATGATTAAAAGACCCCCCACAATGACACAAAGCACAAGCCACATTCAAGTTGCTAATCCAATTTTTATTCATACAAAAAATGGCGACCTCCATCATCCAATTAGTGTGTTTTTATGTAATTTTTGCTCGAATAAAACTTGGATTAGCAACTTGGATGTGCCCTCCGCTTTTCTCCCTTTTTCTCCTACGAGATACGTTTTTATCTTTTGTTTAAAATAATTTTTCAGCACTCTGCGATCGAAAAAGCACCAAAAAGTACCGTATGTGAAAAGGTACTGTCAAAATGAATCTGAGGACTTTTTTGCTTGCTGGTGGCTTAGCAGGCATTTTATCAGGGCCGGTTCAAGTAACAATTGGGCCCTAGGGCAAAATTAGCCTGGGGGCCCCCCAACAGACACCCCTCAAACCAAAAAGCGTCATTAGAGGCCCTTTGTTGCAGCCAAATTTCCCTCATGGGCCCCTGAGCTGGCTGCTGACCCTCCCCAAATCACCTCCCAACTTAACAGACTCTGCTGGGGAGCAACAGTTAAGATGGGGAGGGACAAGTTGGGGGCCCCTACAGGCTCTGGGGCCCTGGGGCAATTGCCTATTTTTTTCCTATGGTAGCTCCGGCCCTGCATTTTATTGATAAGGTATGAAAATATCATATAGGAGAAAACTCAGGGGAAAAAATGGATTTAAAGGGCCTAAAACTCCTAAAGAGTTTGTTTACAAAGATGAGGAGGACTTGCCTTAATGCACAGGCATTTGCTGATGTTCAGTAGGCACATAGTACATGTGACAACACAGATGAATGGCAGGACATGGAAGGCTTTCCTATGGTATCATGGGAAAGAAGAGGTGCCGAGAAGGCTCTTTTGCAGAAAAGTACTGCTTTTTTTTTTTTTTTTAGTTCAAAGGACACTTTTAAAATTCCCATATTTAAAAGTTATGATCACCTGAAATAATCAACAGTTTTAAAGGGAGCTCATTACGTTTTCATTAGTGCAAATTATTCTTAATGATCACAATATTCATAAAGTGTTGATCAGCCTTACCACCCTACTTAATCACTTCATGACTTAAAACTGAAGAGCAATATAGAGCAGTTGAGTTTATTTCAGATGCCCATTTCCAACTTGCCATTTTCAGCACTTTGAGGAATATCAGTCCACAGTTGTAACACAAATTAATGGCCTGTGTACCCCTGCCTATCAGCAGCCAATATGCTACTTCATTCAAAAGAATCGAGCATCTGACCACCCCTTCATTGTTAATATGATTAAAAAATGCCCCTCTATAAATAACACTAGAGAAGTAACTGTCGATCTATTGTCCAACTGTCATTTCCTTAATAATTGGCTTCAAAACATCTTCAATGTATGAGTTACACTGTGCTGCCTGAGTGAGTCTCCAATCAGGTGTCATGGATATTGTTTATAAAACTACAGCATTTTAGGATGATCTGATAATTGACCTCTGGTGAGGCAGTTGATGGCCATGAGATACATATCACACAAAGCTGAATCATATGGGAACTGATGCATGCATCAATTAAGTTAATCTTTCCCATCTTGTACATAAGATTTTAATATGTATAGATTAAACGTTACATTTTATACAGTTATTAGTGACAATGTTACATAAAAAAACTCAAAGTTTTCTTCATGAGTTTGTGATTTCAGTGGTTCGATTATTTATATGTCATCAACAGGGCCGGCCCTACCATGAAACCAACTGAATAATGTGATTCAGGGCAGCAGACTGTAGGAAAGGGGGGCAGCTATACTGTCTATTGGTACGTTTTAAGGGTGATTGCAGGCAGCAAAGAAATGTAATCAATTGAACCACTGAAAAGGTAAACTCACTGATAAAACATCACTGGAGTCTGGAGTAACAAAATATGGATTCTTAGAAATATCTATTTGTATTTTATTGAACCTTATTACGGAAAAAAATTGCTCCTGCAATAATGGTGTTAGTTTGACACCCACTTTCCCTCTCTAATGCCATGTGTCACAAGCATGGATCTAGTCTCCTGCGCCACTTCCTGGTTTTGAGCAGCAAGATTCCTTCACCCAAGCATGATTCAAGACCATTCACGAGGCAACCTTATGGTGTCAACTGTTTATTGAGATGGTCGCCTCATATTTTTTTTATATTTTTAACAGTTCAGAGCTGTGTTAAGCAGGAGAGTACAATGGGACATAACAGGTATGCCAGAATGAAAAACATAATGCTCTAATCTGGTAAACTCTGTTTCCTGTAATTTTCCAGTGTTTAGGTTTCAATTTTGGCAAAATTGTACCTCTGCTTGACATTTCTCCACTAGCAAAGCCAGGCTGTAAAGGTATTTGGTCAGCTGGTAACAGTAGCACACACATTCTCTGTCATCCTTGAGGTGTCCTCTCCTGTACTAATAAATATATATTAATTGCTGTCACTGCCTGGAGTCTTTTAATAGCTTTATGATACTTCTACAGCTCCACAGAGGAGGTCAGGTAGGGTAGAGCTAGCTTCCAAACCTGCTGATATCTGCAAAAGTATCCTCCTTAATACATGTAATAAAACAACATGGTATAGCCTGAAAACATAGTTTAAAAATAATGTATACTGATTTTCTTTTTTATTTTACATATTGGAATTAGCATTAAATAAATTCTTTATAAAAACAAATTGTGTTTAATTGAAGATAATCTGAAATACAGTACAGGTAGTCCCCGACTTACGAACGCTCGACTTACGAACGACCCGCTGATACGAACAGCATGGATTCTCTGTTTCCATGGGAACAATCCCCCCAAAAAAATTCAAATTGGACTTGCAGTTTTTGAGAAAATCGATTAAAAAAAAAAATCAAAGAAAAAAGGGGACAGAGATGGCACAATGTTCCGACTTAAGAACAGATTCAGGTTAAGAACTAACCTACAGTCCCTATCTCGTTCGTTAACCGAGGACTACCTGTACTACAAATGGAATTGTATTACTTGATTGGAACTCCATCTGTTGGTTTGACTGGTCTGTACAAAAATATTTGTGTTTCCCTACCAAGTAGTAAAGTAAAAGCCACAGAGTAGCTCGGGTTTACCCAAAACCAATGGGAAGGTATAGGGGTCCAAAAAGAGACCGAATGGGGTGATCACCAAGTCTACTGTAATGTTAAAGACCTGTTTACCACAGAAGTAAAAAGAGATTGTATTCTCCTTAACATTATAGCCAGCAGGTGGAGCTCCTTGGAAAATCAAAACATTCATTTGTCATATTTTATAATGTATTAATTAAAATAATTTTTTTCAATGTATTTTTAGTTTTGGATACAATAAATAAAATAAAATGTTAAAACGTACATTATTTTTATTTTTAGAGGCATGTACATCATTACCTAACAGGGAAAGAGAGTCCTCTTCACACATATGCAATTAACTTTTTCTCCTGAGTTCTCTCCTAGGAGATAATTTTTCATCTTCAATTTATAACTTTTCATCACTTTGCAATGGAAAAATACCAAAAAGAAGGTGAAAAAGTGCTATCAAAATTATTTTGAGTATTTTTTCTTTGCTTTCTGGTAATTTAAAAGGCATTTTATTGACAAGTTTGAAATTATCACCTAAGAAGAAACTCAGGAGAAAACGTTAATTGCCTATGGGCCTGCCCCTTATTCAATTCACTTTTTCTCCTAAGTTTTCTCCTAGGTGATGATAGCTTTTCATCTTCTCTTCTCTTTCATCTTTTCTTTTCTCTTTAGCACTGTCCAATTAAAAAAGTACCAAAAAGAAGGTGAAGAAGTACTGTCAAATTAATTCTAACGGCCATATGTAATTACATTTTAACCTGAGTTTTCTCCTGGGTAATATTTTCACAACTTGTAAATAATATTACTTTTAAGCCAACCCCAAGCAAAAAATACGTAGGATAATTTTGATAGTATATTTTCATCTACTTTTTTTTGCTACTTTTTCAAATGCAGAGTGATGAAAAGTTATTTTAAATAGAAGATGAAAAATTATCCTCTAGGAACAAAATTAAGTAGAAAAAGTGAATTGCATATGGGCCTGAGTATTTTCTTTTTGCTTGCTGGTAGCTTGAAGGGCATTTTACTGAAAAGGGCCCATTTGCAATTCACTTTTTCTCCCGAGTTTTCTCCTTGGTAATATTTTTAAACTTGTCAATGAAATGCTGGTTAAGCCACCAGAATGCAAGAAAATGCTCAAAATAATTTTGATAGTACCCTTTCACCTACTTTTTAGTTGAAAAGTGCTGGAAAGGTATTTTTAATCAAAAATGAAAAATTATCTACTAGGAGGAAACTCAGATAAAAAAGTGAATTGCATATGGCATAAGGGGCTATATGCAATTCACTTTTTCACCTGAGTTTTCTCCTAGGAGATAATTTTTCACCTTCGATTTAAAATAACTTTCCAGCACTTTTCAACTAAAAAAGTACTGAAAAGTAGGTGAAAAAGTACTGTGAAATTTATTTTGAGTATTTGTTTGCTTGCTGGGGGTGTAAAAGGCTTTTTATTTACAAGTTGTGAAAATATCACCTAGGAGAAAACTCAGGTGAAAAAGTGAATTGCATATGGGCCAAGGTGTGGAAATATCACCTAGAAAACTTTGGAGAAAAAGTGAATTGAATAAGGCCATTGTTTTATCTTACTCATAAAATCATAATACAGATTGTCTTAGCAATGGACATATTAAGTTGTATTCTCCATTTTCATGTCCATTAACACGGTATTTTCTTACATTTTTGATACATAAAAGCCTGGTGTCCTAGAATGGCAGGCCATTGAATGCAGAAATATAAGCAGAAATCAAAAATAAAAACCAAGGGGAGAAAAGAGAATAAAGCACAATTTTAAAGGAAACTGCTACAAGTAAACCTGCACATTTTACCTGGTTTTATATAACTTTGTTCAAGCACATGCTTTTTTATAATTTCTACTGAGTACAAAATTGCATTAATAAAACTCCTTATTCACCTGCTACTAATGTTAGTAACTGGGAATTAGGGCTGGTGGAAGTAGAAAGCTGTGCCATAGCCCAGCCCATATGGTGTTGGGAAAACTAGCATGGGGAGGAGAGCACTCACCACTGCCTATGGCAAACAGGGGCAGGGGGTGGGAAGAGTTGCATTGTAGTGCTGAATGAGTAAGCACTAGTCTTGTCTTTTCTTTTTTTTCAATACCTTTAACCCATTAGCAGCTTTAAAGGAATTATCTCATTTAAGATAAGTGCACAGCTTTTGATCTCAGTAGGCAGAACTCCTTGCACTGTAAATTCTAAGAATGCTTTGATATCTCACTGCTAGCAGAAAACATAGAAACTGAAAGCAGAAGTCCTATGTTATTGTCTCACACTGCCCCCTAGTGACAAGTGGCCATACATACACATTACAGCAATACTAATTAGTAGCAAGGAAATGTAACAAATAGTAAATTATAAAATGTGCTAAAATAAATTGGCCTGGAGCACTTGCAAGAATCTAAATAAATTGGCTGCTAAAGGTTTAATGCATATAACATTTTAATGTCAACATTTGCATTCACATGTAAGTGTCTAATTACTTCTTCCTTCTTCTTACCTTTTTAAACCTCCCTGAAGTAACATGAAGTTACATGATTATCGCAGTGACTCAGTCCACACAGCGGAGGAGAAGTGTACCTGTTCTCCCATCGGAAACTACCGGTTTAAGGCAGGGAACACACTTGGCGCTTTCTGCACAGAAAAACTGAGAACTCATGTTAATCAATGGGCTAGTTCACACTTAAAGAGAAACTCCAACCAAGAATTGAACTTTATCCCAATCAGTAGCTGATACCCCCTTTTACATGAGAAATATAATGATTTTCACAAACAGACCATCAGGGGGCGCTGTGTGACTAATTTTGTGCTGAAACCCCTCCCATAAGAGGCTGAGGCTCTGAATACCGCGGTACTCTGGGCAAACTGCCACAATGTAACAATGTTCACAGACAGGAAATGGCTGTTTAAAGCTGTCTGTAACAGCCAGAGCAGCTAGAAACAGCTACATAACTTGCCCACAGTAACAATGTCACCATGTAATACATGTCAGAATGTGAATCTGGGAGAGGAAAGATTTTACAATGAGCAAACACTGACTAAATCATTTATACATAATTATTGTAAAAATGAAGCACTTTTTTTAATTAAATTATTTTCACTGGAGTTCCTCTTTAATATGTTGTTCGCACACAGAAAACAAACTGTCATTCTGCATGATGACTCTGCACATTTTGTCAGTTTTCTCTATCAATTACATCAGCTGCTGTGAAAAAACGTGCGCGTTTTCCTGCACAGAAACACACATGGACCTTGATTCACTAAAGGGTGCTAAGTGTTAGCACGCCAGTGAAAAGGCTCTAAGGACGCGATAATGGTCGCTTCACGCGCTAATATGCGTGCAAAGGTTAGCGAGGTGCGCGCAAAACGTCGCTCCGTTTGCGTGCAAAATAGCCTGAAAAGCTATTTTACACGTGAACAGTGCGACGCTTCGCACGCACTGATGCGACGTTTCGGGCGCACCAACTTAACGCACGATCAGTAACAGCTTTGGATATGCAAACTACTTAGCACCCTAGTTTGCACGTCAAAAGCTTTTGTGAATCAAGCCCCTGGTGTGCAGAAAAAGTATGCAGAAAACTGCGTGCAGAAAACTGAAAGACAAGTGTGTTCCTTGCCTTAAACATTATGGTTTACCTGGGAGGTGTGCTTTCCACTTGTAAAATAGATACTCCTTCCTTCTGCTATGTGGCTCTGATCTGGTCTAATGAATTAGCATTTAGTTTGTAACAATTTATAAAATGAGATTTTATTATCACCTTTCAGAGACTTCTGCTAAAGAAGGTTTGCTGCTGTGGTGTCAGAGGAAGACTGCCCCCTACAGAAATGTTAATGTGCAAAATTTCCACATCAGGTAATGTGAGATGTAGCAGCAGCTTCAAAATATGTGTGTATCTGAATGAGAAACATTACAGCTTGTTAAAGTCATCTCAAGGTACACTTTGTTATGGTGTTTATGTATAACATAATACTGCACAGCAGAATCACAGACAACTGTCTGTAACTTTTGCTTATCAAATATTTCTCTCACTTCTCAGTGACACCTGTCAGTATCATAGGAAGTGAGGTAAAATCTCACCAAAAGGAACTCAAACAGCAATAAAAAACCAATCAGCTTGTAATATTTGTTTTAACTATTTTGGGACCAAACGGATCTGGCCCCTTAACCTCCTTGCCGGTTATCCCGAGCTCAGCTCGGGGTAACCTGCGCAGGAGGATTTCTCAGGCCCTGCTGGGCTGATTTGCATAATTTTTTTTCCTACGTGCAGCTAGCACTTTGCTAGCTGCGTGAAGTACGCGATCGCCGCCGCTACCCGCCAATTCGCCACTACCCGCCGCACCGAGCGCCTGAACGGGATTTCCTGCTTACTCTGATCGCCGAAGGCGATCGGAGTGGGTGGGGGGATGCCGCCGCTCAGCGGCTATCATGTAGCAAGCCATGGGCTCGCTACATGATTTTAAAAAAAAAATTTAAAAAAAGTTCTGCGCTGCCTCCTTGCCGGATTAATTAGACCGGCAAGGAGGTTAAAATTGTAAAATTTGAAATACGTACATATAAGTAGTATGGTTCTCTAAAAGTAAAATGCGCTATAAATTACTTTTCTCCTATGTTGCTGTCGCTTACAATAGGCATTGAAAATTTGATCTAAGTAGTCAATCTCCTCATGGTTTCCTTAATTTTCTAAAGCATTACCTGAATGGCAGTTTATCAGTCCAACTGCCAAGTTAGTGTGCGCATGCTGGCTGACATCTTTGTAAAGATCCTTTCCAGGTATTGCTTTTGTAAAGAATAAAGAAAATACTGAGAATCCCCCATTAGAAGATGGACTAGTCCAAAACCTGTTAGAGCTGTCAGATTTTTATTGCTCACTGTAAAGGACAGCAGCATAGGAGAAAATTAATTTATAGTGCATTTTAATCTTGGAGAGTGCACAGGTATTTAAAATTTTACACTTTTTGCAATTTTACACTTTTTGCAATAATGGTCCTTTAAGGACTAGAACTATCCTTTCCCTAATGTGCCCTGTGATTGACTCACAGTGATTGGCTCACAGATACTGTGATTGGCTCACGGTAATCATGAGTTCAGGAGCCAATGAAACTGACTGAGATGCGGAAGCTCTGCTGACACTGAGACAGCAGAGGGAGCGGGTGCAGCGACAGAACATCGGTGAGGACAGCGTGAGTGCGCAGTGGTGAGTAGAGCCACATATCCACCAGCAGGATGTAGATTCCAACTACATCTGTTCGGAAGTGGTTAAGCAATTGAAGCTAAAATATTCACTTTGACTTATGTTTTACTTTAATTGTTTGTTTGTTTTTTTAAATGTTACTGTTCAAGTTATGTGCATAAAAAATAAATTTATGGCAGAGTTTTGTTTATTATTGAGTAATTAAGCTCAGCAGCACTCCAGTAACCATCATGGACTTACAAAGTTAACTTTATTTCACATTATTAACTTTATTTAACTTTATTTCACATTATTAACTTTATTTCACATGAACTTAAACTAATCATCTTATTCATGTCTGCAGGATAAAAAGTTAGAGTTGGGCATCAGGAAGGTTTTAATGTTGGGGAAAAGGGTAGGGTTAAGCATTAGGAAGGGGATAATGCTGGTGAAAGATGAGCATTGATTATCAATAAAGGGTTAATGCTAAAAGAGCTTTGCATTAACCCTCCTGGCGGTATAAAAAAATACGCCAGGAGGCAGCGCGGCAGTTTTTTTTTTATTTTTTTTTCTATATCATGTAGCGAGCCCAGGGCTCGCTACATGATAGCCGCTGCTCAGCGGCATCCCCCCGCCCTCTTCAATCGCCTTCGGCGATCTCCGATCAGGAAATCCCGTTCAAAGAACGGGATTTCCTGGAGGACTTCCCCCGTCGCCATGGCGACGGGCGGGATGACGTCACCGACGTCACTGACGTCGGGACGTCATTGGGAGTCCCGAGCCACCCCTCGGCGCTGCCTGGCACTGATTGGCCAGGCAGCGCACGGGGTCTGGGGGGGGGGGCGCGCGCCGCACCGGATAGCGGCGATCGGGCGCGCGGCGGCGGCGATCGGGGTGCTGGCGCAGCTAGCAAAGTGCTAGCTGCGTCCAGCAAAAAAAAAAATTAAACAAATCGGCCCAGCAGGGCCTGAGCGGCACCCTCCGGCGGCTTACCCCGAACTACGTTCGGGGTTACCGCCAAGAAGGTTAAGTATCAGTAAGGGGTCAGGGGAGGTTAGTGGAGGGGAGGTTGGTGTTTGGCGTCAGAAAGGGAATCATGTTGGTGGGGAGGTTAGGATAGGCACCAAAAAGGGGATTTATTGTTAGAACAGGGGTGTCAAACTCAAATAAAAAAGTGGGCCGAAATTGAACAATGGGACCTAGTCGCAGGCCAACCTCCACGTCTACTGGCCACCTTCCTCCCTATAAAGTTCCCTGGTGTCTAATGGCCCTCCTCCAACCCCTATACAGTTCCCTGATGTCTAGTGGTCCTCCACCCTCCCCTATACATATCCCTGCTGTCTAGTCTAGTGGCCCAAAATCTCCCCTATACAGTTCCATAGTGATTGGAGCTTTTCCCCTACCTCCCCATATGGCTTTCCTGATGTTCTAGGGCTTCACCTTCAATATAGCTTCCCTGGTTGTCTAGAGTGGTCCAAACATAATGCAAAGTGGGGAAATCACTTGAGAGCCAAATGTAATGGCTCTGAGGGACAGATTTGGCCCACGGGCCGGAGTTTGACATGTATGTGTTAGAGGGAACAGTCTGAGTTAGGCGCTTGAAAAGGAAGAGTACTAATAGTCACTGTGCCAGTGCTCTGCTTTTTTAGAGCTGGTCAAATCCATGTGTACAATAGCTGTCCTCATAGAGACTCCCAGTCTATTGCAATCTAAGGCCAGTTTTTGGGGAAGCTTATTCCCTTTTCTTGTAACCCAGAGTGCTTAGATGAAATCATGCTAACATGGGGAAAACATGCACATTTCATGCATATTGGGCCCGATGCAATTGTCAGACTCGCCAGCGTTAAATGCTGAATCCGCCGCCGGGGCTCCCCGTTGGTTCACAGTCTGGACCAATGAAAATGGCTCAGATTGTGAACTAATGGGGAGCCCCGGCGGCAGATTCAAAGATGCTTTGCCGGGACTCTGCTATAGTGAGAGCAATTACCGTTACTTATACACTGTAAATGCAGGATGGGGCTTGCGGCGGGTGTTCAGCGGCGGGAGGGAAATTGCTTCAGAGTATCTGTGCAGCTACGTGGGGGGTTGCAGAGACGAGCGGCAGCCGGCGGGGAGCACTGGGGGTCTCCTTATTAAAGGAGACCCCCAGATGCAGCGGCGGAAGATGGCAGCGGATGTTCGGCGGGTGTGTGCATGTGTGGGGAGCGAGGCCGTGGTGCTGATGGACAGCACCACAGGGTAAAACCTTGCTCCTCATCGCCCGTGACATGGGCTCCTCATCGCCTGAGTAATGCTCTATATAACGATCGGCCAGCGCACGAGTGAAACTGGCAGTAGGATTTGCTGGTAATCCTCGCGCGATGGCAAGGTGATAAGTAGCTTGCATCTGCAAGCTACTTATCACCTTGAATAGCATCAGGCCCATTGTGTCTTGCTGGGGTTTGAGGCTGGGACATCAGAAATGCAAGGCAAGAGTGCTAGTCTTCTAGTCACCATGCTATCAACATCTCTGTTGCTCTACAGATTGAAAAAAGAAACCATTTATTTCATACCAGACTGAATTTGGGTTATGAAATAAAATCCTATTTCCATGCTATAATAATAAAACAAATTTTAACATTTGTATAGTGCTCTTCTCCTTTTGGACTCAAAGCGCTTGAGAGCTGCAGCCACTAAGGGCACGCTCAGTAGGCCACTCTGCAGAGTTATGGAGTATTGCCCAAGGACTCCTTACTGAATAGATGCTGGCTTACTATTATACTGCGAGGGAAAGAGGAGGCTGCATTGTGGAAGTAGGAAATGGGAAGTAGGAAATGGGAAGGGTTTGGAATAAAGAGGATCATGCTAGAACGGACACAGCAAAGTGCGTGCGTGCGTGCGTGCGTGCGTGCGTGCGTGCGTGCGTGCGTGTGTGTGTGTGTGTGTGTGTGTGTGTGTGTGTGTGGGTGTGTGTGTGTGTGTGTGTGTGTACGCGCACATGTACAAGTGTGTGCAGACACGTGTAATAAACTACATTCACCAAATATTCACAAATCATTGTTATCAGTTGTAGGGATGCTCTAGGGATTGCCAAGGCTTTAGAAGCTTTACACATTCCTCAATTATGATGCTCAGTATCAAAGTAAGCTTTTCATTCCACTCCCTAAACTCTGAGACTGACACTGCTGTAATGGGCAATGCTTTAGTCCTACAAGCATGTGTGGAATCTGCTTACCAGGGAGAACCACAGTGTGCATCTGCTGGCATCAGTCAGGGTTAGCTAATTTTACCTCTTAGTGTCATGAGCCAACAAGCATTCTCAGTACGTTGTGGATGAGAGACAGAAAGCCATTAAGTATGAAAATCTCTAATATTTAGAATTTGTAAAAGCAAAGCTGTGATAAAATGTGTGCTTCATATGCTGGATGCAAGTACAAATATAATGAGTGTCAATAAGGGCTTGCCTGATTACCGTTTTCCTGTTTGTGGTCTGGTTAATGTTTTCATCTTCTCATGGGAAAACATGAACAAAAGAAGTCAGTGCTGTACTTTCTTTTGTGTATGTGAAATTGATTACCGGTTCCTCTGAAATGTTTGTCCTGCTTCCAACTGTCATGGTTACAGTGCTGATTTGCAAATTAAAGAAGTACCGTTAATACGACCGGCTGCAAGCAAAAATGCTCCTCACGGTTGAGACCCTGGACTGCAGTCCACAGGCAGAGCTCATCTAGATGAAGACCAGTATTCACTAATCTTGTCACCGGTGCTACATAACTAGCGATGATGACAACCCGACACAGTGGCGTAGCTAGGGAGCTGTGGTCCCTGATGCAAGTTTTACAATGTGGTAAAGAGTTCCAAAGGAAAGGTGACACTCTTGAGAAGTCCTGGATTCAAGACTTAGAGGAGGTGACCAAGCTGGACAACAAGAGGGTCTCTTGGGGAGCATATATGGAACAATTATAAAAACGCAATGTTTTATTCACTTCGCAGGATTTGGAAACAGGTCCACTTGTAGTGAAGTTCCTCTGAAATTTGAAAGACTATTTCTTACACCATCTATTTGATGCTAATATGTCTTTTATTGCATGCTGAAGAAATAGTTTAAATGGCATTATACATAAAAGTAGAGACACTTTCTTCAGTACAGAGAACAATTTACCTCATGAGGGCCAGATTAATGTACATTATCATAGCAACGTTTGCGTTACCACGTGCTGATTGTGCAACGCAATGTACCCTATTGGCATAGACACCACTTAAAATGCTACATGAATCAGGCCCTTGATTTCGTACTGATTTTCACAACCATTACACCATATACAAAACAGCCTTAATAGGACATGTATAAGACATTCATTTCTGATACTTCAGAAATGAATTAGTCCATCTCTAAGCCTAGATAGAAACAAACCATATGATAGCTCAGTAAGCAGCTGTTCCTGTTCATCATGCTGTTCAGACTTTAACGATGCACAAAGTTTTAAGAGGACTGCAACCTGAAATCCTGGAACTCTGCTACAGGAAATAGCTGGTGTTGACATTCCGTGTTCGCGCGATAAAATTGCATTATCACGCGAACGTTAACGAGTTAAAAACTGCACTGAGTAAAAAAGTATCCTTTAGAGCCCTTCTGCTAACCTTTTCGATAATTAGATATTTTCACAGGACCTGTATGTCTTGCTTCCCTGAGAACACAAAAACCTTTTTCCACCAACAAACTCCCATCTCCTTGCATTGATAGTTTGAATGCTGGCCTGGTGCTTAAATTTGATGTGGGAGGCGAGGCCAACAAAAGTTTGAGCTAGGGTTATTGGTATTGTTTAGTGGGTTAGTGTTCGAGGAAAAGGTAGTGGGAGGTTAGTTCTGGATGTTAGGTTTGAAAAGTTAAGATCAGGATGGATTATTGTCAGGGTTAAGAAGCAAGCACAATTTATGACTAAGTCACATGCCATAAAAAGTTGGACATGGGTTCACGTTAAGGATTCGTTATGCAAATGAATTTACATCCACTGTGTGCTGCTGAGCTATCTGCTTAAAGTACTGTTATGCTCAGCATTGTTTTCATAAAGGACAACTGTACTTTTAAAGTGTTTGTCTTATGTCTAGTACACACCATACAATTTTCTGTAAGATTTTTCTGTAAGATTTTCTGCAAGATTTTCTGTAATTAGATTATTTTCTGTAAAGTACTGGTAGAGACTGGTCCTTATCTTTGGTGCATTGTCTTCTGGTTATCTCCTGCTGAGTAGAACAATGCTTAATTGCTAGGCAGATAGATGGTTAGATAGATAATTTCCAACATGTTGGAAATAATCTGTATGGCAGGTAAATCTTACAGAAAATCTTACAGCAAATTGTATGGTGTGTACTAGGCATAAGATTTCTTTAAGTACAGTCCAATCAGCAATGCAAATGTATAGTGCGGATCTCGGGTCCAAAGTGGGAGAACTTATTCTGATATTTTCTAGTATTAAATTCATATTTATATTTCTCTTAAAGGGGATAAAAATTACATTACTGACCCAATTTGCACACATAAAGCATTCTGTAAAGGATGCTTTAAAAGTAAAGTTGTCCTTTAAAGCAGTGTTCCCCAACCCTGTCCTCAAGGCCCACCAACAGTGCATGTTTTGTGGAAATCCACAGAGGTAGTTAATCAGCTCTGCTGAGACACTAATTACCTCACCTGTGATTGTGTGTGGTTTTCTGCAAAACATGTACTGTTGGTGGGCCTTGAGGACAGGGTTGGGGAACTCTGCTTTAAAGGACAACTAAAGTGAGAGGGATATGGAGGCTGCCATATTTATTTCCTTTTAAACAATGCTAATTGCCGGGCAGTCCTGCTGATCCTCTGCCTCTAATATTTTTAGCCATAGACCCTGAGCAAGCATATACAGATCAGTGCTCTGACTGAAGTTTGACTGGACTTTCTTCATGCTTGTTTCAAGTGTGTGATTCAGACACTATTGATGCGTGAAAGATCAGCAGAATGCCAGGCAACTGGTATTGTTTTAAAGGAAATAATTATGGAAACCTCCATATCCCATATCCCTCTCACTTCAGTTGTCCTTTAAAGTTCTGGCATTATTTTTATATTCGCTTAACAAAAAATTATTGGCGCCATGAATTTAAGCAATCTGTATCTGCCTGGTCACCCCCCAATTTCAGTATTTCTGAAGTCACGCCTCCCTACTACAGTTACATAGTTACTATGGCTGCCAATCTGTAGTAGGGAGGCGTGGCTTCAGAAATACTGAGATTGGCAGCCATGTTAGGCTTTGCCATCAGAGAGACACGGCTTCTGCTGAAAGAGCAATCACTTCCCCCATGCTTGCTCATATGACTAAAGGGGAGTGTGTCAGGCAGAGCAGATGTGAGCAGGCTGCTGCAGGTTGCTGAAGAAGAGACACGGATCTATTTTTTGGCACAGATTAGATTTTATTTAGCAAAATGTACAGGTTTTTTCTCCTACATTGTTTTTATTTTTACAGTAAATGTGAATTGAGTTGCAAAAAAAAAAAAGGCAGATACTTACAAGACAAGACATAGAACATTTATATTGCACTTTTCTCCTGGTAGACTCGAAGCACCAAAGCTGCAGCCACTAGGGCACGCTCTATAGTCGGTACCAGTGATAGGGAGTCTTGCCCAAGGTTTCCTTTTCTCAATGAATAGGAAGCACCACAATGCAAACCCAGGTCTCCTGTGTCAGAGGCTAAACCCTTAACCAGTACACTATCCAGCCACTATGGACTGGTAAGGCTCTTGAGCCTATAGAGCCTTCTCTGTCCTCTCTCGCTCCCCTCGTTCCAGCACCTATTGTGTGTATTCGACCATCTGGAGGCGGCAAATTTAAACAGGGGTGACAGTGCTGGAATGAGGGGAACAAGAGAGGACAGGGAAGGCTCTATAGGATTCAGAGACCTACCTCTCCATTGGTAAGTACCGTATATTCCGGCGTATAAGACGACTGGGCGTATAAGACGATCCCCCAACTTTTCCAGATAAAATATAGAGTTTGGGATATACTCGCCGTATAAAACTACCCCTCTTCCAACGCACACCAAATAAAAATTAAAAAAAAACTATTTACTGGTGCTATGTATGAACAGATACTGGTGCTGTACTGTATGTGGTACCCAGTATATAACAGTATATAGGCGATTGACTGGTTGGATTGGTCAACTCTCCCTCTCCCTAAGTGGATTGGTCAGCTCTCCCTGTTTATCAGAGCGGTATGTAAGAATAGATTGCGCTGTGCCATAAAACACGCCTCTTTCACCCTTCTGGCCCACCCTTGTATCCTATTTACCTCCTTCTCTGCCCCTCAGATCTTGCACATGTGCGCCTGCGCCGCTTCACTACAGTCCTCAGCAGAGGAGTATATGAGAGGCGGTAACAGGATAGGGCATATCACCCGGCATCAATGACACCCGGCGTATAAGACGAACCCCGACTTTTCAGAAAATTTTCAAGGGTTGAAAAGTAGTCTTATACGCCAGAATATATGGAAACATCTGACTTTTTGACTTTAACTTACTTCACATTGATTTTAATTTAAAATAACTTATGTTTAAAAGTATATAACAAACGTGCCTGAACTGGGATGATTTATCAGCATCACATCTAAATCAAAGATTTTAAAAGTGAGCTTTATTCCAAAGTTTTTGCAGATATTTATGTTATGCGTGTAGCAGTGCAGTTTTATGTTATTGTTCTGATTTTGTTGTTGTTGTTTCACGTACAGCTGGAAGGATGGCCTGGCACTTTGTGCTCTTATCCACAGACACAGACCTGACCTCATTGATTACTCCAAGCTCAGGAAGGTAACGCATTTCTTTCCATTAAGCTTTTCTTTTATGCTTGATATCATTGCTATACGTATGTAGTATATGTTTTGATAGTCCAGTGAGACGTAAGAAAATGTAAACTCTTGGAGATGTACATTATAATGCATAAAACAAGTTTTTAAAAAAAGGATAAGGATAAATAAATCCTAGAATTACTAATTGAATTAGCTTTAATTTTCTACTGTTCCATCCTCCATTTTGTCAGATAATCTAGCGTGTGTACAGCTGTCCCCCAACATCGTTTAGCAATCTGTCCTATCAGATCCCTAAATGATGACCACTCCCACTGAGCTGCTCATACCTACTAAGCCTCCGTACCATAATCCCTTCTCCCTTGACAGTACTCTTGTACGTCACTCCTTCCCTACAGTGTTCCAGTATTGATTGAGTAACCATCACTAAGAGCGACATTATTAAAAGTAGAGATGTTATCTGGAATCCGACTACCCAGTTTGTTGTACAAAAAGATGAAAACACAGAGAGCCCAGTATAGTGTATGTATTATGTATATATAGTATGTATTGTATTATGTATATATATATTATGTATATATATGTACAGTATATATTATGTATATATAGTATGTATTGGAAAATGAAAAGATGTAGGTAAGTAAAATGATACTCACAAGCCGGGGTTACCCAAGTAGGCAACCACTGTAAATGCACGTGGGGAGATTAAGACCTGCCCCCACTCAGGATTAAGAAGTCGCTCTCTGTAGATCGGAAAGAAGGGGGTATTAATCACCCCTCCACCAGGGGTGGACACAGATATCGCAAATAGTGAACAGAGGCGCAAACAGGATAAAAAATTGCTAAAACTTTAAAATTGTCAGTTTTCAGAAATAACATTTATTGACATACTCCAGAAAATAAAGCTGCTTTATTTTCTGGAGTATGTCAATAAATTTTATTTCTGAGAACTGACAGTTTTATGTCTGCTTTAGGGAGGTAAGTCCACCACTGCTTTCCTAGCAATTTTAAAGTTTTAGCAATTTTTATCCTGTTGGCGCCTCTGTTCACTATTTGTGATACCCAGTTTCTTTTGTACAACAATGATCATTAACTCCCTTGTGCTAATATGAAACATTGCATGGAACTAATCAGATGGGGAATGGCTGATTTGTCATCAGGGAGCATATAAAAATGTTGAGTGGAAACTTTACCTAACATGTAAAGAACTCCTGGTCCAAGAGAAAGAAAATTAGCCATGAAGTTGTCCAACCCACCCAAATCAAGTAATGATCTCATGTCTTTTGGTTCTGCCCATGCTGATGGAGTATTATACTAGGAAAAGTAATAGGACAAGTTGTTAAACCTTACCTGACTGCTCTTATTTAGTAAGCAGAGAATCCCAGAGACTAAATGCAGTCTGTACTTACCTGATTCAGGATCAGTGTATGGTCTATATGGTCAGGAGAGTGGTTGTCTACAGTCACACCTGCAGTTGTACTCCTCCTTGAACCAGGAAATACAGGCTGGATTTTGACCTGTAAGCCATGCTTGTTGTGCACACATGTGGTTACAGGCCAGACTCTGCTCCAGTTCAAAGGCTGACTCATAGCTAGGTGGGCAAGTGAGGAGTGGCTATGCCAAGGAGCATAGGTAGTAAACATATGACAGTGACAGTTTTCGGTGGACTACTTTCTTTAAATAAGAACTACAAAAAAGGGGGCGGACTTAGTGGGCATAGTTTCAAGTCTGACACTGGTTTACTTTAAAGCACAAGGTTACTTAAAGCAGACCTGAACTCTAGCACATCACACTGGGTTGCTGAACAAATTCACTCCATTGTGCTCTGTGCTTCTTTAGCTAGATCAGAGTGTCTTATCAGCAGCTGTGAATAAGAGATGTGAGCTGTGCTGGCAGCTCCCTGCCCTGTGTAAAAACAAGCTTAACCCTTTCAGTGCTTCTAGAGAAGTGAATCCAAGTTAGGGCTCATTTCCACTCACAACGCAGGTTGCCGTGTGTCAGCGTAGACCTGCATTGCATGATGTGATTCCCCCAGAGGCGCTAGCGATTTATAATGAATGGGATGACTGTGCAATGGCGCCAAATTGCGTGCAACCAAGCAGTTCAAATCAGTGGTGAATCGCAGCGCATGTATGGAAACATCAAACAGTGCAATCTATGCACTCTCTGATGGCCCTGCAAGCGCGTTTCCAAAAGCACGGCTAAAAGTGTGCATATGGAAATCAGCCCTAAATTTCCATAAACTGTAATGAAGACCCCCTCCCCCCCAAAGTTATCATGCTGTAGCTATATTTTTGGGAGCAGAGGGGAAGTTTGGTGGTTAGTTCCACTTTAAGGCATTTTCCAGGTAAAGGTAACAATTTCTGCATCTTGCAGCAACAAACATGTTCACCAAAGTACTGTATGTTTTCATTGTTAATTCCTACCCATAGTTGATTTCTTCTACCTATATTTTATCTGAACGGGAGGTGCCATCTTGCTACTGATGTCAGCACAGAACAGGGAGAATTCACAGCAAATGTATCTACTCTGCTCTTCAGTCACCGCAGCCAATCAGCAGTCGCTGCTAACTATCAAACAGAAGCTAATCCTTATCAGTTCTTTCTACGGGGAACATTGAAATCTGTTGTAATGGATTTAGGTGGCAGAAAAGCTGATATTGTCTTCAGTTTTGCACAGGACACGGACAGGATTTAATATCTCCTGGTGTGTATTCACTCTACTTTGTTATTTGAAAACTCTTTTTATTATGGTACAAGAGGTGCCTCTAACTTCACATCAAAAAGTCTTCTTATCATGACACTAGGAAGCACTAATAATCATACAAACAGTCAATTTTTATTTTAAAATACCACTTTTTGTTTACATTTCTGCAGGATGACCCCATTGGTAACCTCAACACTGCCTTTGATGTAGCAGAAAAGTTCCTGGATATCCCCAAGATGTTGGATGCAGAAGGTACCATATTTTTCAGACTATAAGACGCTCCTGACCATAAGACGCACCTAGGTTTAGAGGACAAAAACCAGGAGTAAAAAATATATACTAAACATGGTGCATCCATGGTGAAGGGGCATCTTGTGGATTATGCCCCCTTAGTACCTCATGCTCTCTTGTACCTCTTGTGTCTCCCTGTGTCCTCCTCTGTCCCCCTTGTGTCCGCCTCTGTCCTCCTTGTGTCATCCTGTGTCCACCTCTGTCCTCTTTGTGTCCTTCTCTGTCCCCTTGTGTCCTCTTGTGTCCACCACTTTCCCCCTTGTGTCCTCCTCTATGCCCTTTGTGTCCCCCTAGTGTCCTCCTCTATGCCCCTTTGTGTCCCCCTGTGTCCTCCTCTGCATGGGCACAGTACAGGGAGTCCCTGATATTGAAGCAGGTTGGAGGTTTGTATTGGCAGGCGTTTACAAGTCAGGATGTCCCTGCATTTGGACTATAAGATGCATTGACTTATTTACCCACTTTTGGGGGAGAAAAAGTGAGTCTTATAGTCCAAAAAATACAGTATGTAACAAACTTCACCAGCAACATCAAGTGCAAAAGGCTGTTTCCACTATGTCCAAATTCCAGAAAACATATGCGCACGAACAATGTATTTGGCCTGGTGCACACCAAAAACCGCTAGCGTTTTTAGTTGCGTTTTTTCTTCTTATTTTGAAGCGTTTTGCTAGCGTTTTGCGGTTTTGTGCTGCGGTTTTTGGTACAGCAGATTACAGATATTGTTACAGTAAAGCTGTTACTGAACAGCTTCTGTAACAAAAACGCCTGGAAAACCGCTCTGATGTAGCATTTTTCAGAGCGGTTTGCATTTTTCCTATACTTTACAATGAGGCAGAAACGCCTCCGTACTCCAAAATCTGCAGCAGCCCGGGAGTATGCGTTTCTGCAAAACGCCTCCTGCTCTGGTGTGCACCACCCCATTGAAATACATTACCCTAGCATTTCCACATCCGCAATCGGATCTGGAAACGCGACCGAACTGCTCTGGTGTGCACTAGGCCTTAGAGCTGGAAATTATTGAGAATTTTCTACCTAATTTATTTATTGGACACCACGTGTTTGTAATGAGCCCTAATAGGTTATTTTGTTATAATTTATATTTTTTCTGCAGATATTGTAAACACACCCAAACCAGATGAGAAGGCAATTATGACTTATGTGTCTTGCTTCTACCATGCCTTTGCTGGAGCTGAACAGGTAACAAATCTCTTCAGATCTTCAGATTTTCCACTGAAAAATTGTCTGTATATTTTAAGCTTAAATAATACAATCTATTAGATTTAGACAGATTCATATGAAATTTGTCCAGCATCACATAGGGCTTGATTCACCAAGCGGTGCAAAGTGTTTGCACGCTGGTGAAAAGGCCCTTATCACGCCTAAACTCACTTTAGGCGTGATAAGAAGAAACTCGCGCGAAGTTGCCGCGCGCAGCACCCGACGCTTCGCGCGAAGCTCCCATTAAACCCTATGGGACTTTGCGTGCGCGCTCACGCGCGTACGCGCGGTAACTTCGCGCGAAGAGCAGGAAAAAGCGGTGATAACTCAGTGGTGAAAAGGTCATCACGCCTAAAGTCTTTTAGGCGTGATAACTGGGTTATCACCGCTTTGTGAATCGAGGCCATACTGTATGATTCAATGGGCTCGATTCACAAAGCGGTGATAACCCAGTTAAAGACTTTAGGCGTGATAACCATTTTTATCATGCCTAAACTCAGTTTAGGCATGATAAGTTTAGGCATGATAAGTTTAGGCATGATAAGTTTAGGTGTGATAAGTTTAGGCATGCTAAGTTTAGATAAGTTTATTACGCGCGCAAAATCCCGCACGCAAAGCAGCGCCATTAAACTCTATGCAAAGTGCACCAGACTTTGCTAGCGCAAAACTTTTGATCAGCTGTGCACTGCGGTGCTAACCCAGTTGGTGCTTAAACTTATCACGCTTAAAAACTTATCACACCTAAACTTATCATGCCTAAACTTATCACACCTAAACTTATGACACCTAAACTTATCATGCCTAAACAGAGTTTAGGTGTGATAAAGGGCTTTTCACCACGGTGCTAACTGTTAGCACCGCTTTGTGAATCAGGCCCTTTAGGCGTGATAACCATTTTATCATGCCTAAACTCAGTTTAGGCATGATAAGTTTAGGCATGATAAGTTTAGGCATGATAAGTTTAGAAAAGTTTAGATCGCGGGCAAAGTCCTGCACGCAAAGCAGCGCCATTAAACTCTATGCAAAGTGCACCAGACTTTACTAGCGCAAAACATTTGATCAGCTGTGCACTGGGGTGCTAACCCAGTTGGTGCTTAAACTTATCACGCCTAAAAACTTATCACACCTAAACTTATCATGCCTAAACTTATCACACCTAAACTTATCACACCTAAACTTATCATGCCTAAACTGAGTTTAGGCGTGATAAAGGGCTTTTCACTAGCGTGCTAACTGTTAGCACCGCTTTGTGAATCAGGCCCAATGTAACCATAAATTTGGACGATGTTGTTAGATTACATGTAAACTGAACATTTTTTTGTTGAATGTAACCATAGAGTAATGACAGTCAAAGACCCTTCTTTATTCCCTTTTTCAGTATATTTCTAAGTCTTTCTGCTTCCACTTGCACAACATTTCTGGAATCTACTTCCTGTCTTGGGGTAAAAGTAAAGTCTCTCTGCATTCCTTCTCTCACCTCGGCTCCTGTAGTTACTCCTTGGTCCTCCAATACTAGACACCCATCGCTGGACCCATTTAGGCTGCCAATAAAGTTTTCCAGTCGTCCCATCACTCATTACTTTCCTTTTGCCAGTCCATTCACCATTGCAATCATTTCAGGATACATTTCAAGTTATACATTTCAAGTTATGCTTTGCCTCCCAAAACTCATGTCCCATGTATACCTTTCACTTCATCCACAATCCCCAAGCCACCCCACCCTCTTTATTACTCCTCTGAACTGCTACTTCATCACCCATAAACTAACTTCTCCCAGGCATCATCCACTGATAGTCTCTTCCTTGTCACTTTAGATTTGCCCACACTTTATAAAGAGAACCTGTACTGAGTAAAAATATTTCAAATAAACACATGAGGTAACTTCAAATGAACATTACATAGTTACCTTGCCATCAGTTCCTCTCAGAAGCTCACCATTTTCTTCTGACAATAATCCCTTCCAGTTCTGACAATATTCTGTCAGATCTGAAATATATCAGTTGCTGTCAGTAAAATATCAGTTGCTGTCAGTTATAGCTGAGAGGAAAACTGCTGTGCCAAGTAATGTCTATGTTTCCCTATGGCTCAAGTGGGTGATGTTACAGTTTAACTGTGTGCTGACCAGAAAGCTGTTATGGGTAATTGCCATTTTCAAAATGGAGGACGGAAAATTCCCCTGATCACAGCGAACAAACAGCACGCGGGACAGGAGAAAGACACTGAGGAGTAGACTTCATGGAAGGTAAGTATGACTTGTGTATGCTTATTTTGACTTTTAATTTTCAGTTCAGGTTTTTTTAAGCATTTTTATTAGTCTCTCAAAGCTCTCTTCTTCACACATCCTCACTCACATTAGTGTTAGACCAATGTGACCACCTAGTATAAACCACATGCATACTCCATGTGTTATAAAGGCAGAATTAAAATTTCTTTGGCCGTTGTTTTTTAATTGAAATGTAATTTTATTATACAGGCTGAAACTGCAGCAAACAGGATCTGCAAGGTCCTTGCCGTGAACCAAGAGAATGAGAAGCTGATGGAAGAATATGAGAAGCTGGCCAGTGAGGTTAGTATGTGACTAATGGTTAATCCTATATGATAAGTTACAGAACTGACTTTATTTGCCATTGTTCACTGGACGGACGTTTTATTAGTTTCCTAATAGGCTTTATGGCTAATATGAAATAAATATTGACCAATGACATCCATAATTGTCTAATGTATAGCCAATAACTTTTATGGCAAACAAATTGTATTTGTATGCCTTTATGATAGTGTTCTCCACCTAATAACCTCTTATTTATTAGTTCAAATAGAAATGGTTATTGATTAAGTACCACTGGAGTAACTATCCATACACCTCCCCAGCTCCTGGAATGGATCCGTCGTACTATCCCTTGGTTGGAAAACAAAACCCCTGAGAAGACCATGGGTGCCATGCAGAAGAAGCTGGAGGACTTCAGGGACTACAGAAGGGTGCACAAACCACCTCGCGTCCAGGAGAAGTGCCAGCTGGAGATCAACTTTAATACTCTGCAAACCAAGCTGAGGCTAAGCAACCGCCCAGCATTCATGCCATCTGAGGGAAAGATGGTTTCTGTAAGTATAAGGCAAAGAATTTCCAATTTCCTTTTCCAAACAGCTTCCTTACAAGGGTTATAGTAGTAGAATAGTGCCATGTTAGCCACTAGAAGGAGAAAGAAATATAGAATTATTTTAGACTTTTTAGGAGATCAAGTTTCTTCATGAGCCATGGTGTTACCAGGCCTGACTAAGAGTCCTAAACAGTTCTGATAACCTACTCTAGTAATTCACTCAGATAATAGTTATCATTTTAACTTACATTTAGGGGAACTTTAATTGTTTTTATGAGGAAGATATTACAGGTTGCATGGTTTGTGTATTAATTAGAAAAGTAAATTCCAGGAATTTTGTCTAGAATAAAATGATCCTTTTGCTTGGACCATTTGTTGGGTGCCAGAGTAATTAGTGTAGTCATTTATTAGTTGTTGAGTAGGTGATATCTGGTGGGTTGTGAAATGATGAATCTAGACACTTTGTTATAGTTCTCTGATGTCTGTTTTGCCGTAGGATATTGCCAATGCTTGGAAAGGTCTGGAGCAAGTGGAGAAGGGTTACGAAGAGTGGCTTCTGTTGGAAATAAGGAGACTGGAGAGGTTGGAGCATCTGGCAGAGAAGTTTAAGCAGAAGGCTTCTCTTCACGAGTCTTGGACCAGAGGTAGATAGAGTTCTGTTAAATCAAATCATTACTATCCTCGATACTCACTTACAGAGGTCAAGTTTAATATCATTTTACATCTATGTGTTTATTATTTGTATTTTTTTTAGATATTTATGACCCTACGCAAAAACCATGCAAATCTAAAATGAAATAATGTTGCCATGGCACTAGACTAGGATACTTATAAGTACTGCACAAAGTTTATTGACCAGCGTCAAGGACACATTCTGTTGTTGGGCACACAGAGTACTGTCAGTCTTGGGAGCACACTGACTGATTGCTAACACAGCAGCCAGGGTCACCAATAGTACAAGATCATCCACCAGGCAACCTATGCAGTTGCTTATAGCCCAGTGAGCGTCAAGGGGCCCACCTGCCACCTTATTTGCCCCCTCTCCACTTTAACTTACCAAAATGACCACAAGGGGGCCCCAAATCTACTACCTTGCCTAGGGCCACATTCCATCTTAATCCATTTCTGCTAGACCCTATTGATTGGTGATCCAACCCCCTTACATTATCCTGGATCCACCATGTTTGAATGGTGGTTGTATGGTGTATAGCTGTGTGTTATGAATTTATGGAGGGGTCCAACCTAGTGGTGACATTTTAGGTGCTTTTAATTATGTTGTTTTGCTATTGATTCATAATCTAATAAACCTTGTGCAGTTATTATACATATTCCCTGGGCCAATGTCAAGATTATTTAAGTTTAGTTTACTTGCTTGGAGCAGTGAGGGCTTATAACACAATTCGGGATCTTCATATTTTAAAATGCAATTTAGTAACGAGCCTTACCTCACAGCTACATTGTGTTAGTTGGAAACCTTAAGGCCTTTTTCACAGTAGGACGTTGTGGTTTGATGCAACGTTAAGGTCGCAACGCAAATTACAACAAATTACAACGCAACGCCCCAAAAAAGTCGCAACGCAACTTAATGCCACGTTATTGTTGCATATAGTAGAGCATACAGGCAATGAAAAGTATGCTTCCAAGTCATTACTGAGCATTTGCAAACAGTCTATCGCAGCTAATAATGTGCATAACGCACAGCATGCAGCACTTTCTAATAACACTACACGTTGGACACAAATGCAACGTGTACACTGTGAATGTCGCACAGACTTAAAGTGAACCTAAAGTCAAGTAAAAAAAATGAGATTAACTCACCTGGGGCTTCCCTCAGCCCCCTGCAGCCGATCGGTGCCCTCGCAGTCCCGCTCCGATGGTCCAGGACCCGCCGGCGAACACTTCCGGTTTGGCCGTCACCGGCCGACAGGCATGGGAACGGGAGTGATTCTTCGCGTTCCCAGCCTGTATATCGCCCCCTATGCTGCTATTGCGGCCATGCGTTCCCATGCCTGTCGGCCGGTGACGGCCGAACCGGAAGTGTTCGCCGGCGGGTCCTGGACCATCGGAGCGGGGCTGCGAGGGCACCGATCGGCTGCAGGGGGCTGAGGGAAGCCCCAGGTGAGTTAATATAATTTTTTTACTTGACTTTAGGTTCACTTTAATATTGCTGTGCGTTAGTCTGCGTTGAAACATTTTCTAACGTGCGACTTTACCATCGCACTGTGAAAGAGGCCTAAAATATAACTATATTCAAAAGAAAAAATCTAGGTCTAAAAAATTTGCATATTCTTGTCCGTTAAGCAGTGTGCTTTGTGTACTAAACAGGAAAGGAGGAACTGCTGACCCAGAGAGATTATGAATCTGCTTCCCTTATGGAGATCCGTGCTCTAGTACGCAAGCATGAAGCATTTGAGAGTGACCTTGCTGCCCATCAGGACCGTGTGGAACAGATTGCTGCTATTGCCCAGGAATTGAAGTGAGTTTGTGGACATCAACATGACTTTCCATGTAATAAAGAAGCCCAATGTCTTCATAGAAAGGCTAGGTTACCTCCAAAACTCAAATGACATGTAAAAGAACTGGAAGAACTTGAGCTTGTGCTGTGATCAGGCACAGAAGAAATGTATATGTTCTAATTAGCAACTGTAACCAGCAATGTGTGGATACATTTTCCATTAGAAAACTGGTATGTAAGAATGACCTAAGTGTAGTTTATAGTCAGAATCAGAACTTGTAATCATTCTGCAGATGGACTTTCTCAGAGTATTCCATGTGAACAAGGACTCTATCCTGTCCCTCCACAGTATTCAGCAGGACCACCCCATTTTTCCATGGCCTGAGTACTCATGTATATCATGCCTACTCCTGTGACCAATATGCGACAGTCATCATCCTATCATGCCAAGTATTCATCACATGTCTGAACTAATATATCTTCCGTGAGCTGAATTTTGCCAGATCCATTTTGAAAATTCAAAGCCATGCACATTTATGCCTGTTTAAGGCATTTTTTTTTAAGACAACTGTACTTATATTCTAAATAAATTGAACAAGCCCCAAATTACTTGATGACCAATAGTATTCTCGGCAAGCTGGCCAGTTGGGGCCATGTCAGTCGAGAATGTAGCTTTAGTATTGGTGACCCCTAAGGTCTGCCAAGGTCACTTTAATGACCCAGATGGAACTAACCATTGTGGCCCTGTCCATTGTTCCTCTCCTTAATCCCCCAGAGGAAGCTGCATCCTTATGCACCATGCCGTCGTTCCTCTACCCACCTCCATAGAGAAGGAACATGTTGCTTGGCTGTTGCCTAGCAGTGTGTTTGTACAAACTGGGGCCATGTAGTGTCAACCACAGGGTCAAGTCTGTTGTCAAGTTGTGGGTGTGTACACAACTTTACTTATACTCAAACATCACGAATCCTTAGTCGAATCTGATTTCTTTGTATCACTTTCTTTTTTTCTCTGCTTCCTGGAAGAGTGATGGGCTTTCACATGAACATGGAGGATGACATAGAGCGATGATCATACCTGCTTTACAAGTCATGCAAAGAATGGATTCACACAAATGTCAAGACAATAAAGCTGGTGTGCAGAATACAAATTATAAAGGCCGCTGTGCTTAAAAACAGGCAGCAAAGGGTTATCGGTTTTCTTATCATTATGTTATTGATCACAGAGCAATTTGAAGCCAGTTCATGTTATAAGTATATTTATCATTTAGCCCTTTAACAGTCAATATATTTAGTGGCTTGCAAGTGCTCCAGGCCAATTTATTTTAGCACATTCATTTTTATTTCTTATGTGTTACATGTCCTTGCTTCTAATTAGTACTGCTGTAATGTGTATTTATGGCCACTTGTCACTGGGGGGCAGTGTGTGACAATAACAGAGGACTTCTGCTTTCAGTTTCTATATTTTATGCTAGCAGAGAGAGATCAAAGCATTTCAAGAATTTACAGCACAATAAGTTCTGTTGACTGAAGTCAAAAGCTGTGCACTTATTTCAAACGAGATAAGCTGCTAAGGGGTTAGTGCCTTTTCCCTAGAGCTCGCTGAGTATTATGATGCACCCTTTACCCCAGGGTCTTCTAGTCAGCACTAGTCTTTTATAATGGCAGCTTTGGGACACATACATCTGTGAAGGTCCTGCTGTGTAAACAATAAAGTGTAAGGACTCCCAATAGGTTCTGATTGGAGGTTTCCTGGTAAGATCATGGTCAAAAATAGAATATATCACTTCATTACATTTTGATTACATCCAGATCATGGTCACCCTTGAAGAGTATGGGGCGCCTCATTTTTACAAATAACTTCAGTCTGAGTTTGGGGAAAAGTACCTTTTAAAATACAGATAGAGATTTGAACAGTAATGGAAGATGCCAACCTGGTTTATGCTTAGATAAGTTACCAGACACTGTGTTTTTGTAGTATAGGCATTTCTTTATGCTAACATGCATATTTCATTTCAGAGTTTAATTCTATACAGTAAAAAAAATGTATGTTAATGTCAAAATAATAGGCTCTCTCAATACACTTACTATAATTTCTCTACAGTGAGTTGGACTACCACGACGCTGCTAGTGTTAACAGTCGTTGTCAGGCAATCTGCGACCAATGGGACACACTGGGAACCCTCACACAAAAGAGGAGAGATGCCCTTGAGGTATAAAAAAGCGCTAACTAAGCTCCACAGTTAAGAAAATATCATGACAATGTATTTTTGCATGAAAGAGCTACATTACTATGTGCTTTTATTTCATAGCGAGTTGAGAAGCTCCTGGAGACCATTGACCAGCTCTACCTGGAGTTTGCTAAAAGAGCAGCTCCATTCAATAACTGGATGGATGGCGCTGTTGAGGATCTGCAGGACATGTTCATTGTGCACAGCATTGAAGAGATTCAGGTAAGATTCCTAAGTGCATAACATAGAGTTGTCTGACTCTGAGAACTGAAGCAAAAAATGGGCCTTACATCATCCTACTAAATTCACTACGCTTGCAATAAGCATCTCAGCGTAAAGATGTGGCTTATAGCAAACCCACAGAGATTCTAGAAAACAATAAAAAAGGCAAACAATCTAGATTTTAAGTTCATTGAACAAGGGAGCATCTGGATATAATTTAACACCATTAGCCTTCTAAAACAAATACAGAAAACATCAACAATTCAGGTATTTATGGTAAATAGTGATGAATGAATCATTCCCCACCAAACCAGTTTTGCACTAGATAATGTCAATTTCAGTAGAACATTCTTTTGGTTCATCTGTTTAATGTCAAAGTTACCTGGAAGGACAAACAAGTAACTTCCCTTCCTTTTGACCCCCATCATTGATGAGCATATAAAAAGTTAAATATCAATCAGGGTTATTGTTTACAAACCCCATTTCCCCATCCCACCTCTCACAGCCTCACATTGTACATAGATTTTCTACATCGCACTATAATCCATGTACTAGCCAGCTGAAAGGAGGCCAACAGAAAACTGAGGTGCACACACATACAATCAAATCACTTACCATCGCGTTTCCATACAGGGAAAGAACCTGAAAGGAACAATAATGCAAAAACTAGTGATGATCGTAATCAGATAATTACGATTACGCAAAATTTTTGCATACATTTTCGCATTTACGCTTATACGTAATTACGATTTGTAATTTCAATTGATTTCATATAGTTATTCGTATTATTCGCATCATTTCGTGCTGACTTTGGCAGTGAATAGCAAATCCCCCATAAACGGTAGTGACACCAAAATTGCTACATATGTTAAGGAGAATAGTGGGTACAAGTCAAAAATAGAATTTTCCAAAAAGACCTTGTAGTTTTTGAGAAAATAGACTTTAAACATACAAAGAAAAAATGGTTTTAAAAAAACAAAAAAACATTTTTCTTTAAAAAAAAACAAACATTTTTTTTTGCATATTTAAAATCGATTTTCTCAAAAACTACAAGGTCTTTTTGAAAACTTTTTTTGACTCGTACCCAATATTCTCCTTAACATATGTAGCAATTTTGGTAGCACTAGCAATAGCACGTATGGGGGCTTTGCTATTAACCGCTAAAGTCGGCACAAAATTTTGCGAAATTATGAAATATTACTATTACATACCAAATGAATTATGATTTTCTCAGAAATTGTGCATTACGATTATGATGCATAATTGCAAATTTCGATGCAAAATTTTGCCTATGCGCAATTTCGCCCAACCACTGTCAAAAACAACCCTTTGTTTAACCCTTTGCTTCATGCAAAACACAATATTTCTACAGTAGCACCCAGAGGCGTATTCAATACTGTGAATACTCAGAACAGGTCATACCCCTAAATAATTTTATATAATTTAAGAAAGCAAAATAGTGCAGTAACAGATTATAGAAAAAAAAAGACAAAAAGATCTAACAAATATACAAAATTTACCACAGTAAATAAAAGGGAATAAAATGAAAGGAAGTTACTTAAGTTTCTGTCTGTCTAGTAAGGTTGTGGAGCTGGCATCTTTTAAGTTAGTCGGGAATTAAGTCCTGCTTTAACCTTCTGGAGAATCTCAGTGCAGCATCCACTTCTTGTGATGTTCAGATGGAAGGCAAACTCTGGCAGTGCCAAATGGTTTTTATACAGCATCAGAGCATTAGGGAGGGATTTCCAACCCAAAGCTGGGAGGAGACCTTCAACACTGATTGATCCATTCCAGTATTGAGATACAGTTTGTAGATATTTGTGTAATTACCACTGACCTTGATGTATTCATGAGTTTGTGGAAACGATCACTCGTTGTTCAAAAAATTGCCGGCTGTCGGAAAAATCATGGAGGAAATCACGCGATGGGTACGGGCCTTTACCCTTTGTTGGTATTTTTCTCACATTACACTTAAAAGTGGGAATATAAGTGGTTTGAAGGTGCCCGGGCTTCACTCAACCGAAGGTATTTTAATTGTTTTAAGACCATTATTTTATGATGCCCTTTTCTGGGATGTTTGTGTTGGGATGTGTAAAGGGGCCTGGTATTAGTTATACAACATCCATGTACACACTGAATTTGTTTCTGAGTCTAAAGCTGGCCACTAATGGTCCAATTTCCCCAACAATCAACAGGCCGATCCAATAAATGCAATCAGTCAAAAACGATCAATCAGTTTCACAAACAGAAAGGGAACATGTACCCAATCCGATCAATGAGATTGATTGCATTGATTGGATCTCATTGTGTACATGTTGCCTTCCTGTAAGTGGACCTGCTTGAGCTTTCAGGAAATTGGACCATTAGTGGTTGCCTTTAGAAAGACTGTAGCTAAACGGTTACTCCATTCTGATCACGCATGTCAGTTGTGAGAGTTATCAGTTAGGTTCAGGAATGTTAGGGTTGGGACGTTTTTGTTGGGTGTCAGGAATGAGAGAACATTAAGGAGAGACATTGAGCTCTATTCACAAAACTTCTCATAAATTACTTATTTTTCACCTAATTGATAAAAATAATCTTTCAGCACATTTACAAGCAAAATAATCACTCTAAGTAAGTTGTTCCTGATTAACTTCATTTCAATACTACTTTTCTTGCCTTAATTATATTATATTTTTGCTCTTTGGGAGCTTAAAAATGTAACATAGATAAAGTCAAAACAGAGGAAAACAGGTGAAAAAGCTTTGTGAATCATGGCCATTATAGGCGCTACAGTATGTGCACAGATTGGATTAATGCTAAAAAGGAGGTTAAAGTTAACCTCCATAAGGAGGGGATGTATGTTTAGGAGGAGTCTTAGACTATGCATTGGGGAAGGAATAGTTTTTACTCAGAGGTTAATATTAGGCATTAAAAAGAGGCTAATGTTTAGTTAGGCATCAGAAAGAAGTCAAATATTTAAGAGGAGGTTATGCCTCGGCATCAGAAAGAGATTAGCCTTAAATGGATGGATGGGTGGCTAAGGTATGGTATCAGGAAAAGAATAACATTTAGGGACGGTTAAGATTAGCACCAGGAAGAGGATAATGTTTTGTGGGAGGTTGTAAAGGAGGGGATGATGTTAAATGGAAAGTTAAAGTTAGTCTTCAGTTAGAGGTAAACCTTATTGAAAGGTTAAGTTTAGGCATGAGTAAGGGGTTTTTTTTTGTAACAGATAATTGGTTAGAGTTAGCCAAAAAATAGAAACAGAAATTAGACAAAATCATGAAATATGAATAAAAAATACACCCAAATGCATTTTTGAGCATTTGATATATTTATAAACATTAATATTTTGTTTTTTTGTTTCCTTTTATTTTTGTTACCGCAGAGCCTTATCACAGCGCACGAACAGTTCAAGGCTACACTTCCCGAGGCTGACAAAGAGAAGATGTCAATTTTGGGAATCCAGGCTGAGATTCAGAAAATTGCTCAGACCTACGGAATTAAACTCTCTGGAATTAACCCTTACACCGTTCTGACTCACATCGATATCTCTAACAAGTGGGAGACGGTCAGTAGCTAGGGAAATATATTTTCACTAACTACAGTAATTAATACTGAATATGATGTAGATAAAAGTTTGATTATGGCACCACAATAATATGTAATTGTGTAGTAGGTAGAACAGAATATATAATGAACTGTCTGCGAAGTGTCTTTGGAATAAGAATTTTAATGAGAACAGTTTTATTCATTTATGACTTTTAACATTTTTTTTTATCCCTCAGAAGTATTATTAGCTGCAAAAGTTTTTAAAATTCCAACATGTCCCTCCAGCAACAGTAGTTGTCTGTCAGTCCTGGTAGCAAGCAGTTTTCTATAATTTCTGGAATTATTATATTTCTTGATACAACTGTGGGTTGTAGAAAAGCCCATTACAGGTTTAATTAAGAAAAAACGTATTTTTTATAACAATCTGGTGAGGCCATACAGAATTATTCAACACCATATCAGGCCAGCTAAGACAGCAAGCATCGTCTCATGCATTTGCTAAATCCAAAAAAAACCTAAAACTCTAAGGCCCCGTCCCCACTTTAGTGCATTGTAAAACGTAGTTGACCAATTAACTGGTAAGAAAAAAGGCCTCTGCTTGAACATCAGGGTGGGCGAGAGGGAAAAGATCAGGGCTAAGCGACAAGTCGTACTGGGGAAAAGCTCCCAGCATCACTCTTTCTTGGACTGAAAAGGAGTCGGTGATCTGCTTTTTGGACAGTCTTCAATTCTGCTCAGAGCCTGACTGTCTCACATTGTTGCAATGCAACACAGAACAATGTATGAAATACATATAAATAATTGTATAGGCAGTATAGAAGCTTGGAAAGATATTTTTAATAATTGTTACAGTTCACTGCTGGCCATACCTGCTTGTAGTTGTCTGGGCTAATTAGTGCTCGCTATCAAGGTACAGGGTTACCTGTGTGTATAGTCAAGGGCTGGATGCTGATCTATTAAATATTCATCATACACCAGCCTTAAATTTTGTAGAGTGTTATACCACTAAAAAAATCACACTCACACTGGGAAATAAAACTGTCAAAATGACTTCATTATTCAAAGTATACTGATAGACAGTGTATAGCTTTAATAAATTGTAATTGAATATGCTATTTGTGTAGTAGAATTAGTTACTATAAACATAAATAACCAATCTCAGTACTCAGTATCCTTTTGGTTTGAACAGGTGAAACAACTGGTTCCCCACAGAGACCAAACCCTCCAGGAGGAGCTGGCTCGCCAACAGGCTAATGAGCGCTTGCGTCGCCAGTTTGCAGCACAAGCTAACGTCATTGGACCCTGGATCCAGACCAAGATGGAGGTTAGATCAACAACCATTATTTTTAAACTATAAACCAGTTTTTCTAATCAAATAACTACTCCTCTGAAACTCACATAATTTCTTTTTGATTCAGAATTAATTTATAATAGCTTAAATTGCAGAAAAGAAAAGTTTATAAACATGTTGTTTATCTTCCTGTTTAGGAGATTGGTCGCATATCTGTGGACATTAGCAGTTCCTTGGAAGACCAGATGAACCATCTCAAGCAGAATGAGCAGACTATCATCAACTATAAATCCAACATTGATAAACTGGAAGGAGATCACCAACTCATCCAAGAGTCTCTTATCTTTGACAACAAACACACAAGCTACAGTATGGAGGTGAGACACAAACTTCAGATTTGTAAAAAAAAATTTACTGGTCGTTTTCTATTTAAGCCCTTCACTACTGAGGGATTTTTCCCCTTATGTACCACAGCAATACTCACCTTTCAGTGCTCCATTCATTCACCTATAACTTTATTACTACTTATCACTATGAAACAATCTTGTTTTTTCACCACCAATTAGGCTTTCTTTATGTGGTACAATTTGCTAAAATTATTTTATTCTAAATGCATTTTAACAGGAAAAATAAGAAAAAAAATGGGAAAAAAATCATTATTTCTCAGTTTTCGCTTTTATAGTTTTAATATAATTCATGCTACCGTAATTAAAACCTACACATTTTATTTGCCCATTTGTCCAATTAATTGCAACATTTAAAATATTTCCCTCTCCTCCCTCCCTTCCCTTTCCCCTCAACTATCCCACTGGTTGGCTTCATTTGCATGACGTGGACAACACTAATGGACCTTCCTCTAATCTTGTCTAAAATTGAGTCTAATCACTCAACCCTCCCCCTAATATTTACCCCCCTCTCCCTTTTCCCTCTCTCCCCTCCCCCATTAAAAATAAGATTTTCCAATAATGTTTAATTCTACAACAAGGCGCTCTCTACCCTATTATCGTTGTTTTCAAGAGAATATCCCCCTGCGTGGGGTTCTCTTACTTGTTGATTGACCCTGTGTTGTATGCTTTAATCAATCAATAAACACCCTTGAAATGAAATTATTTCCTTAGTACAATTTATAGCACCAATATTTTATTTGGAAATAAAGATGCATTTTTTCAGTTTTGCATCCATTACTATTTATAAGTCCATATTTTCAAAATGAACAGTAATATATCCTCTTGACATACATATTAAAAAAAAGTTCAGTCCCAAAGGTAACTCTTTATGTATTTTTTTAATAGTCATCATTTTTTTTTTTACTACAAAATTTATATTTAGGTAATTATGGGATAGTGTGGGAGGTAAGGTGGTAATGTATGTATGAGTGGGTCTATTTATTAAAATAATTGTATGTAGGTGTGATTTTACTATTTGGCCACAAGATGTCCTCACACATTATTGCCTTTTAGCATACTATAAGTATGCAAACAGGAAGTAATGCAAGGATGTGTTACTACATGTTACTTTTGTTTTTTTGTGAATGACAGCGGGATCTCATTGATGCCGGTGATCAGTGACACAGAGACTTAGGTTAACCACTTAATCCTATGTGGACAAGTATAGTCGTCCAGATGGGAGCCACTCTGGTCTATTTGGATGCATATACGCGTCCAGTGTCTCCTTGGTGGGTGTGCATGCGTGTGCGTGAATCCGCTGCTCGTTACCGGTGGGACTCGTTCCCCGGGGAAGGGGAGCTATGTCCATTCATAATAGTTAAAGAGACTCTGAAGCCTCTTAAAATTCATCTTTTTATTTAACAATCCCCTTCTACACTAACACCCCATCTAAAACGCAGCTATCCCGCGGCAGAACGCTGTGTTTAACCCCCCCAAACACCGGGGCAAAAATCCATGTCTTTCTTGGTCATGGATTTTGCCCCCATTTGCGTCAATCCTTGCTGATCTCCGCTTCTCCCCCGGCCCTCTCAGTGAAAGAAGACTGAGAGGGGCGGGGGAGAGGCGGCGGTCAGTGCCAATTGACGGGAGTAGAGGTAGAGCTACAGCCCACAGCTTTGCCTCTACTAGGAAGCACTCCCCCAACATTGCCCCGGGGATTTGGGGGGGAGGGTTAAACACAGCGTTCTGCCGCAGGATAGCGGCATTTTAGGTGGGGTGATAGTGTAGAAGGGATTGTTAAATAAAAATATGAATTTTAAGAGGCTCCAGACTCTCTTTAAAGTAAAGTGAAGTCAATGAAAAAAAAAAGAACACTATCCTGGTAATCCAGGATGGTGTTTTTAGCACCATCTAGTGGCGAAAAGTCAAAAATACACTCAGGCTACATTTTAATTAAAAATTGATAAAGTGAATCCGTTCTCCCCCCCCCCCCCCCCATTACCAAACAAAGAAGAAAACAATACATATATATATATATATATATATATATATATATATATATATATTTAACTTAGGGATTCAGCTTCTTTAATATGTATGTCATAAAGGAATGTTACTCTTATGTTAGCAAATAAGAGCTTGTGATTATTAATGAAAAAAAAAAAAACACAAAACAGAAAAAAGACACCTTTATTTCCAAATAATATATTGTCACCATACATTGTACTAGAGACATAATTTAAATGTTGTGATAACCGGGACTAATGGGCAAATAAAATGTGTGGGGTTTATTTATAGTAGCATTGCTTATTTTAAAACTATAGAGGAAGGAATTGGAGAAATAGTGTATTTTTTCTCTTATATTTCTCTATAAAATGCATAGAAATTAAAGTAATTGCTAAAAACAAGTATTACCTCCAAAAAGCCTAAGTTGTGGCGAAAAAAACCCTAAGATATAGATCATTTACATATGATCAGTAGTGATAAAGTTTTTGGCGAATGAATGGGAGGAGCGCTGACAGGGGAAAATTGCTTCCGTCCTTTAGGTGAAAACACCCGTATGCTGAAGTGGTTAATGAATGGGAACAGCATTCCCAGTCATTCATCTCCCCTCTAACGATCGACATCGGGAGCGAGTGGCGGCCTTCGAATGCAATGGACAATTATCTACGTCCAACTGCCGAAATGGTGTGCAAGCTAGTATGGAGGCTAGCTGGCATCTCTATAGAGATCCTTTCCAGGGATTGCTTTTGTGAAGAATAAAAAAAAAAATACTGAAACTCCCCCTTGAGGAAATGAACTAGTCCAAAATTTGTCAGATCTGTCACATTTTTACTGCTTATTGTAAGTGATAGCAACATAGGAAAAAAGTAATTTATAGTGCATTTTAGTCTGCAAGAAATGTATAGATATGTACTTACATTTTATTTTATTTTTATTTATTTATTTATTTTTGCAATAGTGGTCCTTTAACTCATGTGGCATTTCTCTCCTAGCATTCATCTGAGTTAGTGTCTTGTAGGCAACAACATGTACAAATTACTCCTGCAATGCTATATATTTTATGCTATATGAACTGCAGCAGAGTTCCACCTCAAATATACAGTATTACTGACATTTAACAGCTTTCCGAGAATTACAGAATGTTTTTGAAGCAGCATTAGTACAAGAAAAGGACCTACCACATGATGAGCTGGGTGTGCTTCACTTATCATATCATTTGCTAATTTTTGGTTTTAAGCTATTAAAACTAAGATTTTGGTCAGCAAATCACATTACCTAGGAATTAATAATGTAGACAGGGCCGGCGCTACCATAGAGGCAAAAGGGGCATGCTCGAGCCCCAGCAGCGCCGACCCTGCAATATTTTCTTCTTCTTCTGCCCGCTCGCACTGCTCCCCGGGGCCCTGCTGCAATTATATTAGCAGCGATAATTACCTTATCCCCGTCGGGTGGGCGAGCGGGCAGTGGCTGCACTAGGAGACATGCTGTCTCCCTCCCACTCTATGACCCAGCGCGTGTTTACACATGTAATTATCCCTGCTAATGTAATTGCAGTAGGGCCCGGGGAGCAAACGGGTAATGGGGGGGGCCCCAACACTGAAGTTTGCCCCGGGGCCACAGGGCCCCTTGAACCGGCCCTGAATGTAGACTGAAAGCAACAAATAATTAAGTTTTTCTTGCTATTCATTTTCATATAAGGCTGTCTGCACCACACATTCCAAGATATGCCCTCTTGCCAACTCTTGTACATGTTAATGTATCATACTCAACCCCAGTCATGTAGATCAGTGTTTCTCAACATTTTATTGTTATGTACCCCTTTCCAAAACCCTGTATTTACCAAGTACCCCCTAGCATAGTAAACATTATCACAAGTACCCCTTGACAAATAAATATTTACGCAAAGTACATGATAATTGGTTCTAAACAATTTCCAAGCATTTAATATTGCTTATAAATATTGCTAAAACACTAATTTGGTGTTTAAATAAGATGTATCATTTTCTAAAACTCTAAATTTGTTATGCTTGGTTAAGTATATTAAGCCCGAGTACCCCCTGAAAAGCCCGAGTACCCCCTGAAACCATCAGAAGTACCCCCTGGGGTACGCGTACCGCATGTTGAGAACCTAGGATGTAGATTCATTTTGTGCCATCTTTGGCTCCCTTGTTTCTTGCAGCACGTCCGTGTCGGATGGGAGCAGCTCCTCACTACAATTGCCAGGACCATCAATGAAGTTGAGAACCAGATCCTGACCCGCGACGCCAAGGGCATCAGCCAAGAACAGATGAATGAGTTCCGTGCATCATTTAACCACTTTGACAGGGTGAGACATCAGTGTGATTAAAAATGAGATTGTAACAAATAACTCCAATCTACACTACGTCAAAAAATGATGAACTAAATGTACTCATTTAACCATAGTTGTTAACAGAGCTTATCTTTACTTCTTTACAGAAGAGAAACGGCATGATGGATCCTGATGACTTCCGTGCTTGCCTGATTTCTATGGGATACGATCTGGTAAGACTAGGACTCTTCATCTTTAGCTACCTAAGTTAGTGTGTGGTTTACTTTTTCTCCTACGTTTTTTCCTGGGTGATATATTCCCATTTTATCAATAAAATGCCTTTGAAGCCACCAGCAAACAAGAAAGTACAGTACTGAAACAGTAATTTTTTTACCTATTTTTGGTACTTTAATTGCAGAGTGCTGAAAAGTAATTTTAAACAGAAGAACAATTATCTCCTAGGAGAAAACTTAATTGAAACAGTGAATTGAACGAGGACTCAAGTCTGCTTTGCTGGAAGTATTTTGCAGAGATTTGAAGTGTAATTACAAGAAAAGATAAAAAAAAGGTGTCTGTGTATTAGTCCCTACACTTGTATCCAAAATTCCAGTACCAGTTAATGTAAAGCAGCAATATTCCTCACACTCCTGCAGTGAGTTGCTGATGGCCCTATCTGCTACCCACATAAATAACTAATGAAAATAATAGTTGCTAAATTCAACCTTTCCTATTAGTGCTTAACCCTCTCCAACTGGAAAAGGAAGCAGTGAGGAAGACAGCACATCATAAGCGGGCGGAGTGTGCACCACTCATATAGCCATAGATAGAGGGTAGTTCTGCAGAAGATCATAGCAAATCGGGGTAGGTTGTTGCTGAAGGGGGCAGTGTCAAAACAGTGCCAGTGTAAGCTAAAGTGAGTCTTAGCCTGAGAGGCTTGGGGGACTGTGGCTTTCTAGTGTATGGTGAGGTCATGTGACCCAGAAGTTGAGGCCCCCCACATTTGAGTATGGGAGGTGGCCAGGAAGTAGAAAGTTAACTATGAGGGGAAGAAGTTAAGAGTGTTAAACAAGCCTGAAATAAGGCTTTAAACTTTCATGGAGATACCAGTTAAGTTATCCGAACTGACCACTTGAATTTGATGTCTGCTCAGTTAATCTATGATTAACTGGCCTGATTTAGGTCAAAATTTCTGCGTTCATCTGATTCCCATTGTATTCCCTGACAAAGGATGATTCTAGGACTACATATTAGTACTCTGCTTGGACTGCATGTATTCTCAGCCATACATAACTCGGTTGGCAGATGTGAAGCCCAAGTCAGTGTCTATTTGAATTTAAACCTACTGCACATCAGAAAAAAAAATCTACAGAAGGAACTACCCTGCCTACATAACCTTAAACAAAACCTGTAACGGTAAAAAAACTCCCCTGGGGGTACTCATCTCGGGTGGGGGAAGGCTCTGGATCCTATTGAGGCTTCCCCCGTCCTCCTCGGTCCCACGGAGGCGGAGAAAATCCTCCCCAAACAGCGGCGATGTAAATATTTACCTTCCCGGCTCCAGCGCAGGCGCAGTATCGGCTCTCTGCGCGGAGATAGGCAAAAATAACCGATCTCCGTCAGGTCGCCCTACTGCGCAGGCACAAGTCTCCTCCGCCTGCGCAGTAGAGGGGACCTGATGGAGATTGGCTATTTTTGCCTATCTCCGTGCGGAGAGCCGCAACAGCACCCCCGCTGGAGCCAGGAGAGGTAATTAAATCAGCGCTTGTCAGGCTTGTCGAGGGAGGATTCTAGGATTCTTCGGGGGAGCCAGCGCTGGACTGCCTGCAGCTACAGGAGTGGGGGAAGCCTCATTGGGACCCTGAGGCTTCCCCCTCTATAAAGAGAACCTGAACTGAGAGGAATATGGAGGCTGCCATATTTACTTCATTTAACCAGTACCAGTTGCCTGGCAGACCTGCTGATCCTATGCCTCTTATACTTTTAGCTATAGTCCTTGAACAAACATGCAGATGAGGTGTTTCTGACCCAGGCCTTACTTAATTAGCTGTATGCTTGTTTCAGGTTTGTGATTCAGTTACTACTGCAGCCAAAGAGATTGCGTGTGAAAAAAGGGCGCAGGATAAAGCCAAAATCATTGTTTTTCGGCAATGATAAGGAAGTAAATTTAGGTTGAAATTAGAAAATGTTTCTAAAGTATTTTTTAATTATTGTAAGTATCACAAAGCCAAATGTTTAGGTTAATTTTATCATTTCTTCATCTTTATCTGAAATAGAATAATAAATACATTAAAATGACGGTAATCAAAAAATCGCTAAATATAGTACAAAACAATGAAAAAGAAAATATATTTACAGTCGTAATAAGCATAGTAAAACATTGGTAAATATTACGGATATTTTACTTCTACTAAGCCTAACCCTACTCTCACACAGAACTAGAGATGGCCCGAACGATTCGCCCCCATAGTGCATCATTAGGTTCAACTTTGACTCTCTACATCACAGTCAGCAGGCACATTGTAGCCAATCAGGCTACACTCCCTCCTGGAGCCACTCACTCCCTTATAAAAGGCAGGCAGTGACAGGCATTATTTGGACTCACTCATGTGCCTGCAGTAATTAGAGAAGGGAGAGCTGCTGCAGACTCTCATAGGGAAAGCTTAGTTAGGCTCTTGTAGGCTTTTTAGCTTGCTTCTTGCTGATTCTTATTGCTAAAAAAGCACCCCTCAACAGCTCTTTTGAGAGCTAATCTTGTTCTTGTGATCTTTTTTGTGTGTGGCCCACTTGCATTATATACAGCCCTGTCAGTCAGTCGCAGCTGGCCTTTGGTGTAATTCCTACTGTGCCACTGCCAGGCCCAGCACATTCAGTGACTACCTGTGTGTGTGGACAGGCAGCTGCAGATTTGTAATCCCATCCCAATCACTGCACCTGTTCACTGTTCAGTGCACCTACCTACCTTATATATAAAAAAATTATTATGAGAAGCGCCAGGTTGTCACATAAATAAGTATTTCTTTTTATTCCAAAATATCAAGACAATTTAAAATTCCTCTTAGTCTCACATGCACACACACACACACACACCAACAATATCCCCCTTAATCACACTGGGAGTGTGCTGATGAGCTGTTTCAAAATAGAAGGAAAAAATATATAAAATCATCTGAAAGAGGCTTTTCCTTAAAAATGAAGTAATATAAAATAGCACTAGCAGGTACCAAAAATCTTCACTAGAAACCTCCACAATCTATCCAATCCTCCTATGGCTATTGTATGTGCACAGTATTGGGGATCAATTGCTTCTGGTTCTTATGCATAACTGTCACAAAAGAGTCCGCAAGGTTTCCTCCTGTGCCGTCCCAAGGGCTGCGGTAAGAGATTAATATTACTCACGTAGCCGTCCTTATAACCATATAAGGGGGAGAGAGCTGCTCCGACGTAGTTCACCAACCTCCCGGCGCTACTGGTGCGTCCGCTCGTAACACTCAGTTCCCGGTCTCCCAGCTGCTGGATCCCCGCAGCGTTTCCCACTAGCACTTCCGGTTCACGGGTCAAGCGATGACGTCACTTCCTTGCGTCTCAGAGCCGGCTAATATTTCCTTGCGCTCCACGGCTTGCGATACCAGATTATGCGCAGGTCCTTATCAAAAAGGTTCACAGCTTAACAATACATTCCAAATGATCTAAAGGGGCGCCCCACTAAGATCCTCTTGACATGTTTCGACACTCTCGGGTGTCTTCATCAGAATAAAATGGAATAGCACGAAGCATTGAACACCCTCTTCTTATAGTTTGCAGTCTCCTCTCCTCATTCCTTCCTTAAAGTGACCTGTCTTGTAAATACTTCCTCCTCCTAGTAATGGCAATTTCTTTGTAGTTCAAAGAGGAAAAAGTTTATATATGCCTCTTTACAAGAAAAGAACCACTAAAGAGGATTTTGATTATTACACCTACCTACCTACCTACCTACCCACCTACCTACCTACGTGAGCGCAAGCATTGTTAATACCACCAGTTATTGCACCTGTTGATGGCGGTACCTGTGTGTGTGTGACAGGTGCACATTTGTAATACCCATCACTGCATATACCTACCTGTTTTGTTCAGTGCACCCATCTACCTACGTGAGCGCACGCAGTGTGATATTCAATACCACCAGTCCCTGTACCTGTTCACGGTACGTGTGTGTGAAAGGTGCACATTTGTAATACCCATCAATGCATATACCTACCTGTTGTGTTTAGTGCACCCACCTACCTACGTGAGCACACACAGCATCTCTGCCTGCACGCCGTTTGACTGCCTGCCCTAAGACTAAGTCGCTCCCCACACAGCATCTTTGCCCGCAGGCTGCTTGACTGCCTTCTCCGCCACCACCAACAGGGTCCAGGACTCCAGGTGGATTCCTGAATTTTTAAGGCTGCTGCGTGGCCGATATGAAAAAATTTCTGGTGCATGTACATGCCTGTCTAATGTTTCTGGCTGCACTGCAGCTGCAACAACAAAACAAAAGGCATGTACATGTGCCAATCCCCCTTCATCATCATTACCTTGCTGCGGTGAAGGGGCTTGCGTATCACAATGAAGCAATGACCGCCGGCCATATGAGTGTCTCGGGGGGTGGGAGGGCACACCCACGATAATAAGGTCGTTGCTTCATTGTGGACAGACCAAATTTGATCAGCTGGACAGTCACTGTTCTGTCATTCAGCTACCTCAGCCCTTCAACCATATAGGCTGGAAAGCCGCCATCACCTGCACTCTCGTCATGGTGCGCACCACCCCAGCATGGTCGGCACTACACAAACAGCTGTTTGCAGTCACTGCATACCTTTCACTGCATCTTTGACTGCACATTGTATTATACCTGGCAGTCAGTGCATACCTTTCACTTGAATGGATGGCAGACTTGCCCTCCATAACAGATTCTCGTTAAAGGATTTAAAGTTGATTCATCTCATATACAGCTGGGCCTCGAAAGTCCTCCTGTATTGTTATGTTTGGTCACTACCTCGGGACGTGTATGCCATGCCTGCTGCCTTCCTTGGATGTGTGGTAGCCATTCCTGCTCATTTGCCCACAGCGTGTCTGCTGCCTTCCTTGGATGTGTGGTGGTAGCCATTCCTGCTCCTTTGCCCACAGCGTGCCTGCTGCCTTCCTTGGATGTGTGGTGGTGGTAGCCGTTTCTTAGGCTCCCACTCTGGACTGGAATCGAACCAGGATTCCCCAGCTATTACCCGTGGTCACAATGGTACTAAGAAAGTACCATCGAAAGTTTTACACAGTTGAATGAATGGCAGACTTCCCCTCCATAACACATCCTTCGCAAATGCTTTCGATTTGTTTCGTCTTGCGCTGGGTCAAGGGTCCATCTGACCACAGATGCCTGGTCTGCAAAGCACGGTCAGGGAAGGAACATTACTTATACAGCAAATGGGTCCTTACTTGGATGTGTGGTGGTGGTAGCCGGTTCTCATCGAAACCTGATTCCCCGGCCATTACCCTTGATCACAATGGCAGACTTGTCCACCATAATAGATTCTCGTTGAAGGTACTGAATGGCAAGCAGAAAATGTAATTTTAAAAAAATAGATGTATCATGTAAGCTTTAACAATGGTAGAGAAAGAACCATTGAAAGTTGACAAGGCAGTCAGACATTACTTGATATCACTGAGGAAGAGCAATCTCGCCATGGTGTGCACTAGTCCAGCACGGCCGTCACAACACAAACAGCTGTTTGCGGTGCGTTACACAGTGAGTTTGGTGTGTCAAATACTCTAACTACATTCCCTGATTGATGTATACACATGCAAGATGTTTTAAAGCACTTTAGGCCTGCAATTTAGCATTCAATGTGATTTCTGCCCTTAAAATGCTGCTTGGCGTCAAATCCAGATTTTTCCCCTGGACTTTTGGCGTCTATCCCACTCATCCATGCAAAAACTCAGATGTTAGACCCCTTGAAAGATATTTTCCATCACTTTTCTGGCCAGCATAAGTGTTTCTAGTTTTCAAAGTTCGCCTCCCCATTGAAGTCTATTGCGGTTCGCGAAAGTTTGCGCGAACCGAACTCTTGCGGAAGTTCACGTTCGCGGTCCTCGAACTGTAAATCGGAGGTTCGGGCCATCTCTACACAGAACCCTCCCTCTACCTATACCTAACCCTAAGACCCCCCTGGTGGTGCCTAACCCTAATGCTCGATTGGGGGCCCTAACCCCAAGACCCGCCCCTGCCTGAACCTTTGACCCTCCTGGTGATGCCTAACCATGAGACGCCGCTGGTGGTGCCTAACCCTAATATACCCCTGGTGATGCCTAACCCTCAGAACCCCGGGTGGTGCCTAACCCTAAGACCCCCCTTCCTGATACCTAAACCTAAAATCCGCTTTCTCTGCTGCAAACTATTAAAATACAAAAAGCAGTATATTTGTAAGATAATACATTTCAAAACCATAAGCGATACATTTGTGAGATAATACATTTCAAAACAATAAATGACAAAATTATAATTCTCAAAACGAATTTCAATATGCTAAAACAGTTAAAACAATAATTTACAAAAAAAATTGAAATTGTCAAAACAAATTTGAAACGATATTTTACAAACCACTACTTCTCAAAACGAAAATTTTCTCACTATTTAATGGGAGTCCGAATCGTCCAGTTTTGGGCTCAACAGCAGATATTTAACATTAGAGTGAATGCCCGATTTGTCCACTTATGCGCCTGATTTTCCTGCTCCCTAGAGATCACCTAGGCAGGTGCCCGGGGCCAAGTGGGTGGCAAAGGGCCCACCTGCCACCTTCTCTGACCTTTCTCCACTTACCAAAATGACCACAAGGGGTGAAAAATCTACTACTTTGCCTAAGGCCTCATTACATGTTAATCCATCTCTGAGCAGGATACCAGGCAACTAGGGTTGTTGAGAAGGAAATAAATATGGCAGCCACCATATACCTCATGCTTCAGGTTCCCTTTAACCTGCTGAAGTATTGGGTTTTGACATTTTTCCACTGTGTAATTTTTCTCCATACAGTGTATAGCCTCACAACATTTTCTCTTTCCTTTTCCCAGGGTGAAGTTGAGTTTGCCCGCATTATGACTTTGGTGGATCCCAACAACATAGGAGTCGTAACCTTCCAGGCTTTCATTGACTTCATGACTCGGGAGACAGCAGAGACAGACACTGCTGAACAAGTCATGGCTTCATTCAAGATTCTGGCATCAGATAAGGTCAGTGTGCGTCTTGTGTATGTCTTGTGTCATCATGTGTCCTCTGCTCATTAGGAGCTCATAGTGGATGAGCTGCTTTGTGACCTGTTGCCATTACATTGCAGTGCTACATTACCATTGATGAACTGCGCAGAGAACTGCCCCCAGAACAAGCCGAATACTGCATCAGCCGCATGACAAAATACATGGGTGCCGATTCTGTCACCGGAGCCTTGGATTACATGTCCTTCTCCAGTGCCCTCTATGGAGAGAGTGATCTGTGAAAAGATAACACCTTTCTGCTGCTTCCCATAACTATTCCCAAGCCCCACCCCTCCCCTGTACCTCAGTCTTTTACCCAAAGGCAAAAATGACCTTCTTAAAGTGTATCAAAGTGGTAAATAAAATGTATATATACACTTTTTTGATCAAACAAAATGGCGGCTAAGCAAACATCAAACTTGGGCTCAGTCTCAAGTAGTTTTAAAAAGCAACAAGTACTTTATTGCGTTACTACTGATGTCCTCTTAGCTAAATGATTGATCATTATTGCCTGTGTCAACCATGCCTATGTTACCTATTTTAAATCAATGTTAATAATACTTGTGTAACTGTAAAACATGCACCTTATATTGCATAGCTCTTCCTATGTCTATGATGAGGTTCTGGAAGTGGAACGGAGGGTATGAGATGTGAAACAATGCAATGAATCTCCGATGTGCCTTGATAGGACTCATGTCACTATTGAACTAGATAGTGCTTTGAAGTCAAACCAGGGGAAATACATTTTAGAGAATAAATTCCAAATAAATTTATATCCCAAATTCATTTGGAAACCTCTGTTTCATTGTAACAAGGGTATGAGTGTATATATACATTTTAATGGTTAATTATTGCTGTAGTTACAGAACGTTAGCATTAGCTGCTTAGTTCTCATGTAGTATAAACGCATTTTTTTTTTTAAAGCATCGATCTGCTCATGCAGCCATAGGTCATTGAAAGTGGTAAAAAGAGAGGGACTTAGCAAGGTGACACAGTTTTTGAACCTTCCGTAAGCCAGTATGCATTGGTGACGCGCCAGTTAAGAGCCGTGTGGTGTAGTTATGGTTCCAAAAAAAAAAAAACCTAAAGAAAAAAAAAGTTGTGAGTTTATATCTCTTAGACTCACTTCCAGGAAGAGTCCTCTGAAGGTGAGAGGAAAATAAATGTGAATATTTAATGATTACATGGATTGTGTTCTTCTGTTCATGTTATTTTTTTTTTATTTATACACGTTAACTGACAGTTTTACTGTAATTTTACAGACAAGACACAGGACATTTAAATATTGTGCTTTTCTCTTGGTGGACTCAAAGCGCCAGAGCTGCAGCCACTAGCAGTGTTAGGGAGTCTTGCCCACGGTCTCCTTACTGAATAGGTGCTGGCTTACCAAACAGGAAGAGCCGAGGTTCGTACCATACCGGCATTTTCAGGTTCAACATACTGGCATTTTACATAATGAAAGCCCTAGTTGAGGCACAGTGGTGTAGCAATAGGGTATGCAGAGGCTGTGAATGCATTGGAGTCCTTAGACCAGAGGGGCCCTCCTTCAGCTATAGTATTAGCTCCTCATTGGTAATGATCACCTCTATATGCGCATAAAATAGTGGTGATCATTACCAAACTTTTACCTCTCCTACATTTCTAACACTGCCGATGTCCTTGGTAGGTTATGGGGCTCAAAACCAATTGTTATTTATAAAGTTCTTGAGAAAGCCCAATGAAAAAATCGCATTGGGGCCCAAAGCTCCTTAGCTACACCACTGACACCACTGATGAGGCACACATTTTTTTTGTCTTAGATTTGTATTAGGCACACAGTTGCTGAGCTTGTAGAATAGAATAGAATAGAAAATCTTTATTGTCATTGTAACAACCAAAAATTGTACAACGAAATTCTTAAGTGCAATTTTCCAGCAAAAGCAAATACAGCATAACATTCCATTCTTACATACATTGCATTGTTTATGTCAGTGTAGAAGCTCCCTGATTAGCTGATGCCAAATAAATCACTTAAAATAGCTAGCACCTGCACCACAGACTGTCAGTGCTATAGACTGCAATCTTTTCAAAGTGATTCAGACTGTGCCAGCCCCATACTAGCCTGAATAGTAGAGATGGTGCATAGTAGACACCAGTAGCAGCTACACCCACTGAGATAGAATCCTGACCCTCTCACAGGAGTTTTGTCATGCAATCAAAATTTCCAAGACAGAAGTTTTATTAGCAGAAACCTCCTTTCACTCAAAAGGTGCTCCTTTCATTCAAGCACTCTTATTCCTAAGCTGTTGCATAGTGTTTTTAGATTTGTACCTGGCAATGGGATTTAAAGTTCATCTAAATTTAGTGTGTGGGAGCTGTGACTGCAAAAAACAGAGAAAGCAGTGAGGAGAATGTTGCAACCCAATGACAAAAATAGTGCCTCACCTATTTAAATATAGAAAAATATGGTAGAGGACAACTAGAGTAATAAGGCAGTGATAAACTAGCCCTGCTCTGAGGCCTGGTGCACACCAGAAACCGCTAACAGATCAGCAAAATGCTAGATTTTAAAACGCTTTTTCTTATTTTTCTGTAGCGTTTCACCTAGCATTTTGCGGATTTGGGAAGCGTTTTTGGTGTAGTAGATTTCATATATTGTTACAGTAAAGCTGTTATTGAACAGCTTCTGTAACAAAAACGCCTGCAAAACCGCTCTGAACTGTCGTTTTTCAGAGCGGTTTGTGTTTTTCCTATACTTTACAATGAGGCAGAAACGCCTCCGCAATGCAAAATCTGCAGCAGCCCGGGAGTATGCATTTCTGCAAAACGCCTCCCGCTCTGGTGTGCACCACCCCATTGAAATACATCACCCTAGCGTTTTCACATCCGCAAGCGGATCGAAAAACACTGCCGAACCGCTCTGGTGTGCACTAGGCCTTAGAGTTCATTTACATTTACATACTGTAGGCGTTGAACAGTTTTGAAACAACATTTGATAAACACCCACTTGTAATATACACTTTGTGAGTACTATATTAGAAATAATTGTCTATTCAAACAATGATTAGCCAATCACGTGGCAGCAACGTAATACATAAAATCACGTAAATACAGGTTAAGCGCTTCAGTTTAAGTGACAATCCACTGTTGCTGAGAAAAATGCAGTGCCTGTAATTCAGCTTTATACACTGTACAGAATAACAGCGAAACCTATTACAGAATGTTTACATGTAAACACAGGGACGGATTTTCTGGAAAGGCCACAAAGGCCCGGGCCTCGGACAGCAGCAGCCTGAGGGACATGAAATAGGGTTGGCTACATATTGAAAGAGGAGGCTGAAAATGGGGAGCAACACATTAAAATGCTGATGCCCAAGGAAGTTGTATATGTTACGACCAGAACCCTAAGTCTGGCCACTTCGGGTTCTGGCCGGGAAAAACTAGAAGTGGCCGTCTCGCTGCAGCCAATGTCCGAAATGAATGAAGATTTCCGGAATCCCTGCGGCAATAATGTGACAAATGAAGCCGGCTCCTCGGCTCTGGCTCCTCCCGCCTATTCAGCTCTGGCAGCCGGGGCCCCCAGAGCCATTCGTAGCGGCCGGGAATCCTGCCGTTCGTTACTGCAGAGCGAGTGCTGGCAGAAGCAATGTCTGCAGCCTTCCCACTCTGCTTCCCTGCCACTACTAACGACTCTGGGGGCCACGCGTGTCCCCGGCTGCCAGAGCTAAATAGGCGGGAGGAGCCAGAGCCGAGGAGCCGGCTTCATTTGTCACATTATTGCCGCCGGGCATCCAGAAATCTTGATTCATTTTGCACATTGGCCGCAGTGAGATGGCCACTTCTAGTTTTGCCCAGCCCGAATCCGAAGTGGCCAGACTTTGGGTTCTGGCCGTAACATATATAAAAGAGAGGTGCAGCAGGACATGGATGTTATACACGTGAGAGAGGGCCACACGTGGAATAGGAGGGGCGCTGCTGCACATGGAAGGGAAGCCCCAACATACTTGACCTAGGGGTGGAAAATGTATAAATCCGGCCTTGTGTAAACATGTGCATATAATGTGCATAAAAGGGAACGTTTTTCCACTGGGTTCCTAAAAGAGACTGTGATAAGTTTGCTGCCAGTCAACAGAGATTAATCCAGGTGAATATCAAGCTTCTACGCTTAGCTGTTACATTCATCCCATCAAATAAATTGCTCACACAACCTGGAACAGCTAAGCTGAGAAATTTAGTGGGGCTGCGGCTTGGATTGCATCATCTATCTGCTCAAAGTGCAAGAAGGCTGGCACAGACTGAACTTTCTGAGAAGATTGTGGCCAACACAGCAGTGAAAGCCATAAATGTGGGAAATGATCCTTCTGCCTAGGTACTTTTAGAGTTACTGATTTAATTGAGGAGCTTATACACAGGTAAGGAAAAATTCTTCCAGTGAATGCCTATACACTAGTAGGAAACACTTCTGCCTAGAGTGGGGGTTTTAAGTGAACCCTAAAAATGTTCAAACAAAATGAAGCAATGCAAGTATGGCATACTGTATGTCTTTTGTTTGCCTACATTTTTTATGTCAACTTACACTTACATTACCCAGATACAAGGACATAAAGATCTTGTCCGGCCTAAATCTTTATTAAATATCACTTAACCTTCCCCTCATAGATCTCATGTGAGAGCCTTAAAGGGAACCTTAATTGTACTAAAAAAAAAAAAAAAAGCTTAAATTTCCTGGGGCTTCCCTAAGCCCCCTGCAGCCGTTCTGTGTCCTCGCCGGTCCTCTACGATCCTCTGTTCCCCTGCCGCAGGTTAGTTTAGTTTTCTGTTCACACGTCTCCTTGTGCGTGTTACCGGCCTCAAGCGAGTCCTGCGCAGGGGTAGTACGAAGTTTCTCTTACTGCGCCTCCGCAGAACTCGCTTGACAATGGGAACACGTCCAAGGAGACGCGTGGACAGGGGCTAACCCTTAGTCGACCAAAAACGAAAGTATTATCCGCGGCGGGGGAACAAATTGTTCGTAGAGGAGTGGCGAGGGCACAGGACAGCTGCAGGGGGCTTAGGGAAGTCCCAGGTAAGTGAAACTTTTTTTTAAAGTACAGTTAAGGTTCCCTTTAATGGGAACCCAAGGTGAGAGACATATGAAGGCTGACATATTTATTTCTTTTTACATAATGCACATTGCCTGGCTGTCCTGCTGATCGTTTGCCTGTCATACATTTAGCCATAAACCCTGAACAATCACGCAAATCAGATGTCTCTGACAAATCTGAGAGAATTAGCTGCATGCGTGTTTCAGGTGTGTGATTCAGACAATACTGTCCAGAAAGATTAGCAAGACTGCCAGGCAACTTTAAAAAAAAAAAAAAAAAATATATATATATATAGCAGCCTTCAATATGTCTCTCACCTCCTGTTCCCTTTAATGCTTTAAAGGGAACCTTAGGCCACATACACACATCAGACTATAGTCTTTGGAAAATGAAAGATCACAGACCACTCTTACCACCCTCCATGTAGTATGAGAGCCATGCTCTACACAGTCTTTTCTATGGAGCTGAACTCCACATCAGAAAAAAATCTTTGCAAGATGCTGCACACACAGATGCTGTACAGACACAAAAGATCAGTATCTGCAAAAGATCTGTTCCTGCCAAAAATCCATTCCTGCAAATTGCAATGATAGTCTATGAGATCTGCAGATCATCATACACACATGATTTAACTGACATTCATCTGCAGATCAAGCAATCATCCGCAGATCTGAAAATCCATCCTGGTGGATCTGATCTGCAGATGAATGTCAGTTAAATCATGTGTGTATGATGATCTGCAGATCTCATAGACTATCATTGCAATTTGCAGGAATGGATTTTTGGCAGGAACAGATCTTTTGCAGATACTGATCTTTTGTGTCTGTACAGCATCTGTGTGTGCAGCAACTTGCAAAGATTTTTTTCTGATGTGGAGTTCAGCTCCATAGAAAAGACTGTGAAGGTATGGCTCTCATACTACATGAAGGGTGGTAAGATTGGTCTGTGATCTTTCATTTTCCAAAGACTATAGTCTGATGTGTGTATGAGCCTTTAGGTGAGAGGGAAATGGAGGCTGACATGTTTATTTCCTTTTAAATAATGCACATTGCCTGACTGTCCTTCTGATACTCTGCCTCGAATACTTTAAGCAATACACCCTGAGGCCTTGTCCACATTGCGTTCAGCTCGAGTGTCCGTCCGTGGTGGGCCTTTTTTCTACGTGTTTTTAAAGCCTTTTTTGGCGATTTTCTGCGCGTTTGCTCGTTTTTGTGGGTGTTTTTGTAAGCGCTTTTGCAGAGCAATTCCGTCTTTTCATCCGGAAGAAAATACGGTAAAAATAAATACAATTTATCTTTTTTTTAAAACGCTCACGCAATCGCTTGCCAATGCAATTTTGTGAGCGTTTTTCCTATACCTTCCATTGAGGCAAATCGCCTCAAAAATGGCCCAAGCACCGCTTTTCAAAGCGGATCACAAACAAACTGCTCTAATATGAACTCTCTCATAGAGAATCATTGCATAAGCGCTTACAATTTTACAAAAACGCCTTTAATGTGATCAAGGCCTGAAAAAGCATGCAGATCAGATGCCTACGACAAATCTGACAATATTAGCTGCATGCTTGTTTCAGGTGTGTGATTTTGACCCTACTAACCAGAAAGATCGGCTGGACTGCCAGGCAACTGGTATTGTTTAAAAGGAAATAAATATGGCAGCTTCATTAGGTGTCACACTTTGGGTTCCTTTTAAGCTGTCTTCACTGTCAAGTGACTGCTGTACTGTTCTCTGATGACTAGTCAAGGAGTGATCTACATTGACAATGATGCTGTACTCCACCCTTAAGTTCTTGTTGCTTGCACGAAGGAATATAACACCAGATATTACTCAGATCAACATGATCCTGGTATACCACTCAGATCTTAAAGTGGAACTAAATTCAGAACATCGCCTCTGTTCTAAACGATTAGCCACAGCATGATAACCTTTATGTGAAAAAAAAAATCTTCATTACAATTTATGGAAATCCTGGAAAAAAAACCCTGAAGTTTTATTTGGTTTCACTTTTGCAAAAGGCACTGAAAGGGTTAAGCTTCAGTGTTTACTATATGGACAGCTGCCTTGACAGAGCTCTCCTGCAGTCTATTCACAGTTGCTGATAAGAACTAATTAGACTGGTTGATCTGCCTAAACAAACATAAAACCCAGAGAAGTGAATTTCTTCAGCAACTACATGGGGAATAAAGACATTTCATTGTGCACTGTGCAAGAGCTCGGGTCCACTTTAGGCCTCTTGCACACTGCACGCGATTCCGATTCAGATTCCGCTTTTTAATCAGTTTTTACATCCGATTCAGATTCTGATTTGCAGTGTGCAGGGAGCAAACTGCAAATCGGAATCTAAATCGGATGTAAAAACTGATTAAAAAGCGGAATCTGAATCGGAATCGCGTGCAGTGTGAAAGAGGCCTTAAGGAGTCAAAAACCGTTTATTGAGTATCATACAGACGGCATATTTTGATGAAGAAGAGCTTTGTCAGGTGAAGGAGTAATCACTGCTATGAGGGAAAGTGTGCCCCTCCCCACACTTCTCAATCAGACGTGGGGGTGGAGATGGAGGGAGATGTAGCGGAGCTGTCACTCAATCCCCCTTCCACTGATGGCAATGGAGAAGGTGTTTCTGAATACAGAAGGGGAATGATTTGGCTGGTTGTCTTTGAGGAAATGCCTGAGAATGTTTGCTAGTCATTTAGGAAAACCAGGGTTGCAGCATCATTCACATGAAGACACTGCAAATCTTAAAATAAAGGTGGGTGTGAATTTTAAATGAACACAAATTAGCTCTTCCATGAAAAAAATAATCTCACTGTCAGAGAACAATTGCTTAAGAGTTCTGTATAGGAATAAAACATTTTAACAAGAATAATAGTGCAGGTCGGGAACGTCCGCTCCAATGAGCGGAACGCAGGGAGCGGAACGTAGCAATGTGAACTTTCCCATCGGGAAAGCATTGCTTCCGCTGTTGCGTTCCGCTCATTGGAGCGGAACGTAAGCTATTTAAGCCTCAATCTGAACTAAGCCTTACTCAAAAGCAGTGCTAAAAGATAAAAGTATAATTAGCGTTGCATTTTAATAGGAGGGCTTTTTAGTCTTTTAGCTCCTTATACTTTCCTGGTGGTTCTGAGTCACCATAAGCTATCTGGGTATCCTGTAGTACTGGTGTAAGCCCTTTCAAATAGAGCCATATAAATCCCTGCCATGCACTGATGAGGACCAAAAAGTCCAAAAGAGACTGTGTGTTGGGTTGATGTGGCTCTATAACATTTCTAAGCTACTAGCTGATGACCCGGCTTTGGCTGGGTATGTATTTGGCTGGTGTTGGCTCCACCCACTTTGTATAACCCTAACACACAATTACTCAATGATCTAGTTTGTGGGCTTTGCAGTGTTTGGCATCAATAATTTGCACTGAAATGAAACAAATCTGATTGGCTGTGGCTCCACCCCCTTTTCTGAATTTGAACCACAGTCACCCAATGACCAACTGTAGCAGGTTTAAGGCTTGTGCCATTAACAGTGGAAGAATGACAGCAATTAAATATTACCCTTGAAAATCAATAGGTGAATTTTGACTGACTATTGTAGGCGCCACCCACTTTTCTGAATATTAATCCCAGTCACCCAGTGACCAACTGTGCAACGTTTGAGGACCCTACCATTAACAGTGTAAGAATGGCTGCAGTTTGCATTTTCCCAGTAAAATTTGTATTTATCTCCGCCCACTGATGACACGGCATTGTCCGGGTATGTACTTGGCTGGTGTTGGCTACGCCCACTTTTTCTAACCCTAACACATAATTACTCAATTACTCAACGACCAAGTTTGTGAGCTTAGCGGTCTTTGGCATCAATAATTTGCATTGAAATAAAACAAAACTGATTGGTTGTTTGTGGCTCCACCCCTTTTCTGAATTTAAACCCAATCACCCAGTGACCAACTGCACCACGTTTGAGTCTTGTGCCAGTGCAAAAATGGCAGCAATTAAATATTCCCCCTGAAAATCAATAGGTTAATTTTGATTGGCTTTTGTAGGCTGCACCCACTGAATTTTAATCCCAGTCACCAGGGCCGGGCCGAGGCAGAGGCTGGAGAGGCTCCAGCCTCAGGGCGCAGTGTAGGAGGGAGCGCACAATTCATTCAGCTGTCATTCCCAATTGTGTTTGAAGCAGAAAGAAATAAGAAAAGGGGCTACATGGCAGTGACTGCAAGCCAGATAACTAGAGATTAAGGTGTTGGGGAGGTTGGGGGCCTTGGGGCACCTATTAGTCTAATAGCAATCAGTGTGTGACGGCTGGGGTGGGGGGGGGGGGCGCACTTTGGTGTCTCAGCCTTGGGTGCTGAAGGACCTTGTCCCGCCTCTGCCAGTCACCCTGTGCAAAGTTTGAGAACCCTACCATTAACAGAGTAAGAATGGCTGCATTTTTCCTGTGAAATTTGTATTTGTCCCCGCCCACTTTTTGGTTATGGAGATAAAAAGTATCCTGTATGTTATTCCAGGTAATGTACTGTGTGTGTGCTAAATTTCATTCAAATCCGTTCAGCCATTGTTGCGTGATCGCCATTGTTGCGTGATTGAATAACAAATATCCAAAGTTTCGCATTTATAATATTAGTGAGATAGGCTCACTATACACCATTGGTTCTGGATGTGTGCCTGGCTTTCGGGGGCATAGAAAGATGATGTGCATATTGGGGAGTGATGCATCATGGGAAACAACGGTTCCTCACTTAGGGCTGAATTATTGCAAATACCTTTAACCAGTTGAAGACCACAGGCTTACACCACCTATTGACCAGGCGATTTTTTGATATTCAGGCCACTGCAGCTGTATTAGCTCGCTGCAGGACCATACAAGTCAGCACACAAATGAATCTTATCCCTTTTTCTGGCCACCAACACAGCTTTCTGTTGGTGGCTTCTGACTGCTGTTCTGTTTTTTTTTTTTTTTTTAAATTAATTTGTCTTTTTTTTTAATTAAAAAAATCACTATTTTATTTAAAATTATGATTCCCTCCCTCCCCTCGACAACCAATCATCTTGATCACCTCTCATAGGTATCATCCTACGAGAAGGATCTGTTTCTATGACTCTCCTGGGGACGGCTCAGTGACAGAGCTGTCCCCCGTACAGAGCTGCAGTAGATCGCAGCGATGTACATGTATATAAATGTATTTTTCGATTTGTAACAGCCTGCTAGCCACGATCGCATGCTAGCAGGCTGATTGCTGCGGCCGCCTCTCTTCCCCGGCAGGCAACGGGCGCCGAGTGAGCGCTCGTTCCCTGCAAATCTCGTGCATCGGTTAGGCAGTCCCAGGAGAGCCACTCTGCGGCCGCAATTCTGGGTGAAGCGGTCGTAGATGGTTTTAAATACAGTAAATTCTCAATTTCTCTCCACTCCTCTCTGGGCTAGTGCACGCCAAAATCGCAATAGCAATAGCTAGCAATTTGTGAGTGTGATTTTGTGAAGCGATTTTCAGAGCTATTTTTTAATGAATTGCTCCAAAAAATGCTACACACTGCATGTAGCATTTTTTGGAGCAATTTATTAAAGAAAAAAAATCGCTCTGAAAATCGCTTCACAAAATCACATTCACAAATTGCTAGCGATTGCTATTGCGATTTTGGCTTGCACTAGCCCAGAGAGAGGAGGAGTGGAGAGTAATTGAGAATAGCCTGAGATGGAGCAGAGAGCTTATCTGTATTGCACATCACACAGAGGCTACTTGCCTGTAATAGGACTCCTGTCCCTGCCAGTCTCTCACACAAGTCAGAAAGTAGCCCTCCTGGAGTCTAGGGACTGTCAAAAACTTTAACTTGTATAACACCTTATCCACACATTCATAATAACAATAGGGAGAGACCAGACAGATGTTTGCCCACGGACCCTTCAGGCAAGCTCTGCATCATGCTGTGTATATTTACCAGCTTGCCTGTCCTCTGATTGCACTTTTATCATCTAGCCTCAAGTTTCACATTGCCTTACAACAAACCCGAATACACCAGACACCAGACCTGCCCTAAATCACTGAATGAAAGGCGGCCTGGGGGGAGATTGCCCCCCTTCCCCCCTGGCCAGTCCGCCCCTGAACTATACTGGATACCTATACTGGAGGCACCTACCTGGCTAATCTATACTGGGGGCAATTATACTGGGGAACCCATGCCTGGCTACCTATACTGGGGGGACCTATAGCCCACTACCTATACTGAGTGCAACTAAACCTAGCTAACCTATACTGCAGGCACCTGGCAACGGCACGGGGGGGGAGGCAATTTTTACACTCTCGCACTGGGTGCATTTTAGCCTAGAAACTGCCCTGAGTCCATGCAAACAATAAAACAATAGGCACATACTACAGTTTATGTGTGGATTCTCACCACTTTCAGTCCAGAAAATGTAATAAGCCATATAGAACATAACTCTAGGTCCATGGAGACACATGCGGTCAGTTTCACCAGATGATTGAGGTGTAATCAGAGTCATATTTAGGGGCCAGGAGCAAGGCAATAATCCCTGGAGCAAGGCAATAATCCTTTTCAAAACTGCCTTGCTAACATTCAAATCCCTACACATCCCAGGCCCCACAAGGATATCTGAAGGATTTGCTGCAACTGCGTAATGCTGGGTACACATGGTAAGATTTTCCGTGAGATCTTCCGACCCGATCATTTTTTTACGCACAATTCTGCATTTGATTCTCTTATCATCATTCGTTTTTCTTATCGTTTTCCATTCACTGCTATGAGAAATCGAGCAAAGAAACAATCGGGAGCAATATCGGACATGACGGATTTTATCAATCGGATCCATCTATCGCACGGAAATCGTACCGTGTGTATTAGGCATAACACCTTCTACAACCTCAGATCAAAAGGACCGAATAACTTGACCCCAGAGTCCAACGAAAAACCTTTGGAGTCAGAGCTTTCTGACATGCTGCCCCTACCCTTTGAAATGCCTTGTCAAACTTAAAGTGGATCCGAGATGAAAAACTAACTATAACAAGTAACTTGTCTATATATCTTATCTAAAGTTTAGATAGTTTACACATCAAATCTAGCTGCAAACAGCTTTAATAGAATATGATTATTCATTCCTGTGATACAATAACAGCAGGCATGTTGTTTGTAAACATTACACAGAGGCAGGATTATCTGCATCTTGAGCACTCAGCCTGTGAAAAAAACCTAATCCCCCCTTCTCCTCCCCTCTGCCTCTGAAATCAATTGCTAGTAACACCTCTCCCTCCTCCTGCCCAGACTGAGCTCCCATGAGTCCTTGCTACTGCCAAGGCTCTCTGAAAACCTGTAGGCGTGGCTTGTTTAGTTTATAGCAGGGGTCTCATACTCAATTTACCTGGGGCCGCAAGAGGCAAAGTCAGGATGAGGCTGGGCCGCATAAGGAATTTCACAATCGCGGCGTCAATCGCCGCACGGATCGCCGCCTCTCCCTGCCCCTCTCTGTGAAGGTAGAGTGAGAGGGGCGGGGAGAGGCGGCGATCCATGCGGCGATTGACGTCAGGAGGGGCAGAGCTGAAAATGAAAGCTCTTCCCCTTCCAGGAAATGCAAGCGGATTGCCCCCCGGGCGATTTGGGGGCTCTGCAGCCCTCGTTTAGCGGCGGGGATGCGGCGGATTACTTGGGAGCACTGAAGCGAACTATAAGGAAGCTTTTGCCAGTAATGGCCACAAAATATTGTATCGAGGGCCGCAAATGGAGTTTGAGACCCCTGGTTTATAGGGAATTAGAGTATTAAAACAAAAACAAATAAGTATTTGGCTTGAGGAATGCCCTATAAACAATAGGAAAGAAATGCAATGAGTAAAAGTTCACCTCGGATCCACTTTAAAGGAATCATCAGGCATTTAAAAAAAAAAAAAAGCTTTACTCACCTAGGTCTTTCTCAAGCGCTTTGCAGCTGACTGTCCCACGCCGACCGCCATCCCGGTCTCCGCGCACGATGCAGAGGCCGACCCCGAGGTCATCCTTACTGTGCCTGCCAGAACTGTCGCTGTCAACAGTGGCGTAGCTAAGGAGCTGTGGGCCCCCGATGCGAGTTTTACATTGGGGCCCCCCAAGCACTCTATACATAACAATTAATATGGCGCACCAAAACCTGCCAATGGCAACTACAGTGTCAGAGGTGCAAGAAGGGGAAAGGGAAAAGATTGTTAATGATTACTACTGTTCAAAGCACCAATAGAGAGCTAATACTGTAGTTGAGGGGGGGCCCCTCGTGGTCCCTCTGGCCCAAGGGCTCCGATGCAGTTGCAACCTCTGCAACCCCTATTGCTCGGCCCTGGCTGTCAATCAAGCCCACGTTATATGCGGCTGCAAGGGGCTGGAGAAAGCCCCAGGTGAGTAAAGTTTTTTTTTTTTTATTTGCCTGACAACTCCTTTAAAGGACAACTGAAGTTAGGAGAATATGCAGGCTTCCATATTTACTTCCTTTTAAACAATACCAATTTCCTGGCAGTCCTGCTGCAGTAGTGTCTGGATCACACCAGAAACAAGCATGTAGCTAATCTTGTCAGATCTGACAATGTCAGAAACACCCGATCTGCTGCACGCTTGTTCATTGTCTATGGCTAAAAGTATAAAGCCTGGTACACACCATGCAATTTCCCATCAGATAGATGGGTCGAATAGATAATTTCCAACAGGTCCGATATGATTTCCGATCATTTTTCTGATCGATTTCCATAGAAGTGATCAGTAGAGTTGCCGCGAACGTTCCCCCCCCCCTTATATAAGGCAGATGCGTCAGCCATTATCTCACTCGGTGTGGCTGCAGTAATTAGAGAAGGGAGAGGAACCTGCTGTAGACATAGGGAAAGCTTAGTTAGGCTCTTGTTAGGCTTGCTAGCTTGCTCCTTGCTGATACTTATTGCTAAAAAGCACCCCACAACAGCTCTTTTGAGAGCTAATGTTGTTCTTGTGATCTGTTTTTTTTTTGTGTGGCCCACTTGCATATACATCCCTGCACATTTGTAGTACTGGTCACTACATACCTGTTCACGTTACCTGTGTGTGACAGCCGCACATTGTATTGATACCAGTCACTGCATACCTGTTCAGTGCACCTACGTGACAGCACGCAGTGTTATATTATATACCAGTGACTGCATATCTGTTCACTGCACCTGTGTAACCACACATTGTTGTACCAGCAGTCACTGCAACCTGTTCACTGCACCTGTGTAACCGCACATTGTATTAGTCAAGTCAGTGCATACCTTTCACTTCATCCGCCCCAATATGGTCAAAACAACAAGCAGAGCCAGAGACAGGCCACCCGGCAGGTCTGTTCGAGGTCATGCTGTCGTGATTTCATGCGGCCCTCGACAAAAGTACAATGTTCAGAAGAAGGCACGTGCCATCAACCCCCAATATTGTCAGGGCGTAGTTGACTATTTAACACAGAACTCCTCAGCTTCCGCACTGAAGCGTGACATATCTTCCTCCTCCTGCTCTGATTCTGGCACCCCACTTAACACTCCGTCCGCAGCCATCACCAAAGTGTCATCGTCCCAGGGCTCAGTGGTGTGGACATTTTTTTGTGTGTCTGCCTCAGATGAGAGCAATGCCATCTGTACTCTCTGCCACAGAAAATTGAGCCGGGGAAAGACCAAGACCCACGTAGGGACAACTACCTTATGAAGGCACATGATTACAAAGCACAAACTGCAATGGGATGACCACCTGAGGAAAAGCAGCACACAAAAGCAAAGCCACACACCACAGTGGAAGATACCAGGCCGCAATTATTTCTCAAAAAAGGCGATACCCAAACTGTACCGTGATGCTGAAAGGCAAGTGGTGTCATCTCTGGCACACAGTGTTGGGTCAAGGGTCCATCTGACCACGGATGCCTGGTCTGCAAAGCACGGTCAGGGCTGCCCGAAGACAGTCCCCACACACAGCATCTCTGCCTGCATGCCATGTGACTGCCTGCCCCAAGACTAAATCGGTCCCCACACAGCATCTCTGCCTGCAGGCCGCTTGACTGCCTTCTCCGCCACCACCAACAGGGTCCAGGTCTCCAGGTGGATTCCTGAATTGCAATAATAATTTTTCTGGTGCATGTACATGCCTGCCTAATTTTTCTGGCTGCACTGCAGCTCCAACAACAAAACAAAAGGCATGTACATGTGTAAATTCCCCTTCGTGATCGTTACCTTGAAGCGGCTTGCGTATCACAATGAAGCAATGACCGGCTAAATGAGTGTGTTGGGGTTGGGGGGCACACCTGACCCAAGAAGATAGATAATAAGGTCGTTGCTTCATTGTGGACAGACCAAATCCGATCAGCTGGACACTCAGTCACTGTTGTTCTTTCATTCAGCTACCTCAGCCGACCATATGGGCTTGAAAACCGCCATGGCCTGCACTCTCGACATGGTGCGCACCAGTCCAGCACGGCCATCACTACAAAAACAGCTGTTTGCGGTGTGTTACACAGTGAGTTTAGTCTGTCAGTGTGAAGTAGTACACTAATTACACTACCTGATTGAGGTTTACACATGCAAGATGTTTAAAGCGCTTTAGGCATCCAATTTAGCAATAAAATGTGATTTCTGCCCTTAAAGAGACACTTAAGCCAGAAAAAAAATGAGTTTTACTCACCTGGGGCTTCTACCAGCCCCCTGCAGCAGTCCTGTGCCCTCGCAGCCACTCACTAATCCTCTGGTCCCCCGCTGCCAGCTAGTTTCGTTTTTCCCGACAGGCCCGTCAGGACTGGTCACGCGTAGCTTTTTCCGCATTCCCAACTGTAATTAGCGCTATTGCGGGCCGCAACGCATACAAAAATACGCATTGCCGCATTACGAACGCATAGATATGCTGCAACGCGTATTTTTGTACGCGTTGCGGCACGCAATAGCGCTAATTACAGTCGGGAATGCAGAAAAAGCTACGCATGGCCAGTCCTGACGGTCCGGTTGGCAAAAACGAAACTAGCAGCGGGGAACCAGAGGATTAGTGAGTGGCTGCGAGGGCACAGGACTGCTGCAGGGGGCTGGTAGAAGCCCCAGGTGAGTAAAACTCATTTTTTTTTCTGACTTAAGGTTCACTTTAAACCCTGCTGTACGTAAAATCCGGAATTTTCCCCGGGACTTTTGGCGTGTATCCCACTCTGCCATGCCACCCTACAGGTGTTAGACCCCTTGAAACATCTTTTCCATCACTTTAGTGGCCACAATTAATGTTCGTAGTTTTGAAGGTTCGCCTGCCCATTGAAGTCTATGGCGGTTCGAAAGTTCGCATGTTCACAAACTTTTTTCGCGTGTTCGGGTTCGCAAACTAAAATCCGCGGTTCGCGACAACTCTAGTGATCAGAAAATCGATCACAAATCCGAGTGGATCTGTTGGAAATTATCTGTCGACCCATCTATCTGATAGGAAATTGCATGGTGTGTACCAGGCATTAGAGGCGAAGGATCAGCAGGATGCCAGGCAACTGGTATTGCTTAAAAATACATAAATATGGCAGCCTCCATATCCCTCTCACTTCAGTTGTCCTTTAATCAAGACAGCTCCAACACTGGACACGTTTAAATCAAAACTGAAGTCACATGTTTAGTCTGGTATTCATGATCACATAACTTTTTCCCCTGTACACATCAGTATGTACTGATCTGAGACAAGCTTATGCACTTTGGGTCCTCAGGGAGAAAAGCGCTTTCCAGATGTGTTGTTGTTGTTGTTGTTCCCCCCCATGGGCAAAAGTGGCATTGCTGGGGAGAAAAAAAACAGAAAACATGTGGCACGCTATTGGAGCTGCTGCAAAAAACAGGTGGGAACAAGTAACGGGCATAACTCAAATGTGTGTGACCCAAAATCTAACTACAAGTTTCTGCATGCACCATACCTACACAATATGCCTCATATACTACTATACAACATGCAACTTCCCTACTACCTGCTACCTCCTCTTAAAGGAACACTTTTGTGAAAAATTTTAAAATTTAAAATATAAACTGCTCAAAAAAATAAAGGGAACACTTTGACTTTCATTGTGTTGTATATATATATATATATATATATATATATATATATATATATATATATATATATATATATATATATATATATATATATATATATATATATATATATATATATATAGTCTATACTAGCCTGCACTGGAAAATCTTCCCTGCAGAGGGAAAAAAAGATACATTGGGCCATATTCTATTGATAAACTCTAGCACTGGCGAGTTCTCATCGCCTAATCTTATAAAACTTTAGACCCCCCGGTGGAAAAGAACTCGCTTGGGCGATATAATCGCCCAGCGAGATCTTAACACGTTATCCAATTACCCTTATCATGCCTCCGGGAAGCAATACTTCCCGGCAGACATAAGCGTTAGCTTAGACCTGCAAAAAGCAGGTCTAAACCGGCTAATGCACGTCGACGCCGCCGCATCTGGGGGTCTCCTTTAATAAGGAGACCCCCAGAGCTCCCCGTCGGGTTGCCGCACACTGTAGAAGCCCCCCATGTAGCTGCACCGGCACCCCTGTTGGCATACATACCGCCACAGATCACCCGACGCCTCTCGCCGCAAAATCCGTAGTGTAATTACAGTGTATCTGACACTGTAATTACAGTGCGCATAGAAGGAGCCCGGGCAAAGCATCTTTGAATCTGCAGCCTGGGCTCCCCACTGGTCCGCTGTGTGAGCCATTTTATTGGTTCAGACAGCGGACCAATGGGGAGCCCAGGCGGCAGATTCAAAGATGCTTTGCCCGGGCTCCTTCTATGCGCACAGTAATTACAGTGTCAGATACACTGTAATTACATGACGGATTTTGCGGTGTCGGGTAATCTGCGGCGGTATGTATGCCAACAGGGGTGCAGCTACATGGGGGGGCTTCTACAGTATGCAGTGACCCGACGGGGAGCTCTGGGGGTCTCCTTATTAAAGGAGACCCCCAGATGCTGCGGCGGAAGATGTCGGCGATGTTCGGCGGGCGAGTGCGCATGTGTGGGGAGTGAGGCCGTTATGCTGATGGACAGCACCACAGCGTAAACCTCACTCCCCATCGCCCAGTAATAGGGAGCATCGCTCAGGCTTTCGCCTGAGTAATGCTCCTTAACGGTCGGCCATCGCGCGAAGGTAATGGGCAATAGCTTCTGCAAGCTACTTATCACCTTGAATAGGATATGGCCCTTTGTCTTTTAATTATTATCTCAAGTGTCTGGCAGAGTTCTCTGCGACTTTGAAAGTCGTGGAGCTCAATGGCTAATTTGCATAGATAACAACTGGAGTTTCTTAGCTCTTCCTTAAGGCTAGGTCCACACTAGGCACGGTTGCAGGACGGACGCTGCAGTCCGAGATCAGGGAAAGATCAGGGAAAGTACCACCAGACTGCAAACTGATCCGTTTTCATAAAAAGTGCATCAGATTTGCATCAGTTTCCGCTCAGTTTTTTACCCCAAAAAACGGATAGAAAACGTCTCTATCATTAGGAAGGTAGTGGGAGGGTTTTTTGGGCCAATAATAAAGTTCAGGCTATCCGTTTTCTCATCAGTTTTTGGTGCTATTTTGCCTGTGGAGATGGAGTTGCGTTTTCCCATTGCTTTTCACAACCCATCCGTGTATCCGTGGTCCGTAAAAATGCAGCGATTCCGGACCTTCCGTTCAGGTTTTGAAAACGGTCCCTGCAAACGTAGATGGATCAGTTTTTTTATTGGGTGAGGACGGCTGCTATTTTTAACATTAGTATCCGGGACTCCGTTTTTCATCAGGGCTGAAAAACGCAGCCACGGATACGTTTCCGGACCTAGTGTGGACTAGCCCTTACTGGAAACAATATTAGACTTGTGTGTTTTCTTAGCTGTACTACACATACAAATCATTAGATCATAATTTTTTTTTTCGCTTCAGTGTCTCTTTAAATTATGTTCCTAACACAATCTAAGGTTATGATATTTGATTTTGAAATAAAGGTGGGCTTTTCTACAGTGTGTACTTTTCAATGTAAACTAAAAAAACAATGTTAATGGTAAATGTTAGGAGAAAAGGTTTACAGGGAAGATCAATTCATAATTTTATTATATAGACAAGACGGTGTGGGCTTAAAAGTGAGTGGGGTTAAAAATGGTCTATTTTATTTTAATATTTTTCATTGCATCCCCATCACTATGGTTTTCCTATTACATTTGCAACCCAATATGTGTCTCTGGTAGTTTAGTGGCCCCTCACAGGCTTTCCTTGTGGTCTGGTGGGTTTCCCTGGTGGTCTGGTGGGTTTCCCTTGTGGGTGTCCCTGGGGTTCTGGCAAGGGTGTTCCTGGTGGTCTGGTGGGTTTCCTTGTTGATCTGGTGGGTAACTCTGGTGGGTGTCTCTGGTAGCCATCCCTGGTGGCCTGGTTGGTTTCCCTGGTGGGTGTCCCTGGTGGGTTTCCCTGGTGGTCCCACATTTGCAGAGCTGGCAGCAGGAAGTGATGCTGGGAAAGTATTTACTCACCTCCCCTAGACAAGCAGCTCTCCCTCTACACAGATCAGCATTCAGCCTCTAAGTACCGGGTCAAGGCTTGATGACATTATAAAGCCGGGTCCCGAAACTAGGGGCAGTGTGGTGCTGGAGCCTGGATGCCAATCTGCGTGTAGGGGACTGAAGATCGCCGGGGGAACAAGGAGAGGTGAGGGTTGTTGTTGCAGCTACTGCCATTGTGATCACTACAATCAACTGCAATTGCAGTGAGCACTTGATCAGGAACCAATGAGCTTGAGAGCTGAATCTCCCGTCAGATGCGCATGATCGCGGCGGGAACGCGGAAAATCGGGTGGTGTAGATTCCACCCCGCATTAGAGTTAGGGAGCTGCAGATGCTGCGTACATTCTACATGTAATGCAGTCCCGAGCCAGTTATACTTAAAGGATACCCGAACTGACATGTGACATGATGAGATAGACATGTGTATGTACAGTGCCTGGCACACAAATAACTATGCTGTGTTCCTTTTTTTCTTTCTCTGTCTGAAATAGTTAAATATCCGGTATGTAAGTGGCTGACTCAGTCCTGACTCAGACAGGAAGTGACTACAGCGTGACCCTCACTGATAAGAAATTCCAACTATAAAACACTTTCCTAGCAGAAAATGGCTTCTGAGAGCAAGAAAGAGATAAAAAGGGGAATTTCTTATCGGTGAGGGTCACACTGTAGTCACTTCCTGTCTGAGTCAGGACTGAGTCAGCCACTTATATACCTGATATTTAAAGAAAAAAAGGAACACAGCACAGTTATTAGTGTGCTAGGCACTGTACACACACATGTCTATCTCATTATGTCACATGTCAGTTTGGGTATCCTTTAACCTAGATGATCAATAGGCTCCTTAGAGCACTCTATGCTCCTTATTGCATCCACCCCCCCCCCCCCCTCCCCGTTCCCTCCATCTTGTTGCTGTATGCAGAACACTGGATGGTTCTCCAAGGCACACAGGCTGTCCATCTGCACGGCCTCTCTTCTGTACTTGCTACCCCACGGCTGGGTGTAGCAACTGTTGCCAGGAGTGACCTGGGTACGCACAGTTCCATTTCTTTCCATACTGTGCATGTCCAGGATGCTCTTGGCCACTGTGCACAACCGCGCTGGACACAAGGGAGCGCAGATTGGACTGTTCATGCGCCAGGCTGTGACTGGTTCTAGTCAAAGCTACGAACGGGGCATACAGCTGCAAGACAGAGGGGATCAAAGAGGGATGAGGTGACTTCTCACCTTGAGGGGGAAAAAACGGAAGCCTAATAGTGCAAAATGTCACAAGGGTTGGAAAAAAGGTGAAATAGAACTCACAAAGGTGGGTTGCAAAAAAGGGCAACCAACTACATCAGGCAGGTAGAGCTTTAACTGAACAGCTTCTGAAACAAAAACGCTTGGAAAAAAACGAAACGCTCTGGTTTGTACCATACCATTGAAATACATTAGCCAAGCGGTTTTCAAAGCGCAAGCATTTTTAAAAATGCTCAGAACCTCTCTTGGTGTGCACCAGCCCTAAGGCCTGGAACCCACTACAAAGCGCTATCGCTAATCACAATCGCTAGCAGTTTTAATGAGAGTTTTGTAATCGATTTTTCATGAGCGATTTCTGGCGACATTGGTAGTAATTTTAAAAAGTGTAAGCTTTTTGCCAGCGATTGTGTAGCGATTTACATTTAGGCCCGGTTCACATCTGCGTTTTTTCCCGGAACATAACCGGAACTTATACTGTACAAACGGAACAGATCTGAATGGATCTAATGTTAACCTATGGATCCTTTCACATGCGTCCGTTGGTACGGATACGTTCTGTACGTTCCGGTTCCTGGCTTCAAAAAATGCTGCAGGCCCTAATTTTCCAGACCGTTCTGCCTAGCGGTACGGATCCGGACAAAAAATACTGCAGCATTGAGGGCAATGGGAAACAAAATGTTTCTTCACACTAGTGAAGAAACAGATCGTTCCACGGGGGATGGGGGCATGAGCCGACGCGATCCTGAGCGACGGGAGGGTGAGGGGAGGGTGCAGCAGCCGGGCGGGTGGGCTAGGGAGGCTTTATACATACTTTATCTTCATAGGCAGCCGGCGGTAGAGGCTTCCGTCTTCTTCCGCATCATGTGACTACATGACGCGTCATGTGACTAGTCACATAACGCGCTGTGTAGTCACAGCGGAAGAAGAGGAAGCCTCTATCGCCGGCTGCCTATGAAGATAATACCGTATTTGCTGAGTGAAAACTGAACCGATCAATCATTGATCAGATCCGTTTTCACTATGTGAACGGGCCACGGACTGAGCCATCCGGATCCGGTGAAGCGCAGATGTGAACCGGGCCTTAGCGTTTTTAATTCTGATTGGTCCATTCAATTAATTTTTTACAGTGTGCAGTAATTTAAAAACGCTAGCAAAATCACTCTGTATAGCGATTAATGAGCGATTATGCCAGCATTTATATACTTTATATTGCAGAAACGCTAACGCAAAACGCTAACGCTCAAAAATGCTGCATGTTCTGCGTTTGTGAATCGCAATTACTCCAATGGAATTTGGCTCGTTCAATAACATTAGTTGAGGGCTTTGGGAAATCGCTAGTGTTTTTTCAATCGCTCCCTAATGGTCAAAAAATCGCTCTAGTGGGTTCCAGCCCTGAGGCTGGATTTTCTCAGTAAAATGTGTATTTGTCTCCGCCCACTTTCTGGTTTTGGGGATAGAAATATCCTATATGTTATTCCAAGTAATGTACTACAAATCCATTCAACCATTGTTGCAAATATTAGTGAGATTCCCATACTGGGAGTGGGAGGCGTCGCCCTCGTCCAGCATGTCTTTTGCAGCCTCAGCGGCGGCGGCGGCGGTCACATGACTCGTGTTTACAGGCTGGCTGTGCAGTCGCCTGGTGCTGTCACTGCTGTGCGATCATCTCTGTGGAGCACAATGGAGGGCAGTTGTGTTCTTCTCCTGGCCGCAGCTCTGGGGCTGGCGAGCGGCTTCCCGCCGGGTGGCTGGCTGGATCTGTCGCCAGATGAACCTGAAATAAAGAAGCTGGTGGAGCTCGCTGTGCGGGATTATAACAGCCTGAGTGACAGCGATGCCATTTACAGACAGCTGCGGATATCAGACGCCCGTAAACAGGTGAGTGGCAGTGCGCTGCCGCTCCATGCTCTGCATCGCTGGGGATCAGCAATTGTACATTTTAATTAATAACATTATTCCACCTGTGATAAAACGTTTCTTGCTGTGCTCAGTCTGCGGACCATTTGTTGTCCCTAAGGGTCCATTAACAGTACAATTTTAGCAAACGATTGGAAAATTGTGATTGGAGAGAAAGTATTAGTATAATGCCCATGAACGAGTTAAAAGTTTGATCAATCTGATTTATGTAGGTAGAGAAAACAAAGAAAAAAAAACAATCTGATTTCAAATGGAATCAAATTTAAACAGGATTGATAAATTGTCAATTCACACTTCACTATTATTTAGTATTTATAGAGTGGCAACATTTTCCGCAGCAATGTACAGAGTACATAGTCTTGTCAGTTAACTGTCCTGCAGAGGAGCTCACAATCTAATAACTACCATAAACATATGTCTCTATCATGTAGTGTATGTATCATAGTCTAGGGCCAATGTAGCGGGAAGCCAATTAACTTATCTGGGGGGTTTTGGGAATGTGGGTGATAACCTGAGTGCCTGGAGAAAGTCCACAAAGACAAGGGGAGAACATACAAACTCCATGCAGATAGTGCCCGGGCTGGCATTTGAACTGGGGACCGAGCGCTGCAAGGCGTGAGCGATAACCACTATGCCTCCATGCTGCCCACTATCAACATTATCCAATCGAATTGATTCGCTAAATTGTACTGCTAATAGGCCCCTTAAACTAGTCTTAAGACCCCCCCAAATGCTTGTTTCTATTAGAGTCTTTTCTAGGGCTAATTAGCCCCATGGCATGCTCTTGCGTCTAGTCATAAGAACTTAGCAATTACTTATTCTTTCCATTTTATATTTTCCATAACTCTGTAATTCATTGTTAGCTACACTGTATATGAATGAAAAATTATAATACAGCCAAGTGTGCTCTTCAGCATCTGAGATCTCTAGCATAATATAAATTGGTTCACAGACCACAGAATGTTGAGTACCACCAGTTTTCTGCATAGTTAGATGTATGTTTTAATTTTCAGTCTTCTGTTTGGAGTCGGAGTCGGAACAATTTTGGGTGCCTAGAGTCGGAGCCGGGAAAATATGCACCGACTCCGACTCCTAATGAGTTTAAACTGTAATTAAAATAGAAAATATGATAAAATGTTCTATTTCTCCGATAATAGTCATCGTAAATAATTTATAGATGCAGTAAAATAATTTATAGATGCAGTAATAGCTGTGCTTAGTCCACAAAAATGAAATAATCCATTCAAAATTAGTTACTTGTGCTGCTTCAATAAAGCAGTCCCCGTATACATATCTGATTGTGACTGTATATATAATGTGTACACAGGAATCTCTTATATATACTAAATAACATCTATGCCGTAAGAATAAAGCCTGATGTGGAGCCGTGTCACTAATAGAGATGGTCAATGAGATGGAAATAATTCTGCGTTATGCTGATTTATGCAATTGTATGCACTCTCTTTGCTCATGAATGTTGTTAAAATTTGGTTTGGTGACTACAAATTAAAGGGTACTTGAGACGGATGAAAAGAAAAGTTTTTTTATACATACCTGGGGCTTCCTCCAGCCCCCTTCAGGCCAATCAGTCTCTTGCTGTCCTCCTCCACCACCTGGATCTTTTGCTATGAGTCCCGGTAATTCAGCCAGTCAGTGCACTCCGGCCACATGACGCTCCTACATCCAGGAGCATTCTGCACCTGCACAATAGTGCTGCACAGATGTAGTATGCTTCCGGCGGCGGAGTGTGTGCATGCACACTACGCCAGACTGGCTCAAGTACCTGGACTCATAGCAGAAGATCCAGGTGGCGGATGAGGACAGCGAGGGACTGATTATCCTGAAGGGGGCTGGAGGAAGCCCCAGGTATGTATAAAACTTTCATCTGTCTCAGGTTTACTTTGTTACACAGTAGTACTATACATATGCACTCCCCACAGAGCTGCAGGGAATCCACTGAGAATGTTGTGCACATTTAACACAGAGTTGTTGTCTATCACCCATAAACCTGGTTCAGAGATTGTGCATGAAGAATGTGTAATAGAGGAAGAATAGCCTCTTTCCCCTGCAGAGTACCTGCACATCACTCATACATGTACCCACAGTCATATTGCCTAGGCCCTGAACCATGTTCAGATTGTACATGAAGAATGTGTAATAGAGGAAGAATCTCCTCATTCCCCCGCAGAGTACCTGCACATCACTCTTAGGGCTCTTTTCCACTATGAAATGCGATCGCGATTGCGATCGCGATTCCGATCGCGATCGCAATCGCGTTTCAATTTCCACCATGCGATTGCGATTGCGATTGAGCTACTATATTCATTATAGTCCAGCTCAATCGCATACAAAACGCGGCAGGACGACGATTGCGTTTTGACCAAAATCGCATCGCAATCGGATCGCACTAATGGAAATTGCTGCTGCAGTTTCCATTAGTTTAATGTACCTTGCGATTTGCGATTAGAAGCAAATCGCAAATCGCAGGCTAGTGGAAAAAGGCCCTTACATGTACCCACACTTACATTGCCTAGGGCCTGATAGATGTTCTTTGTTACGGTCTGTACCTTTTTCAAGTACTCTTACCAAGGACTAGTTTTAGTCTATGACTAAAGGGAATAAATATGGCAGTCTACATATCGTTCTCACTTCAGTTGTCTTTTAAAATTCCTAAGCATTAGCAGTTAAGAGACGAATTTCATGTTACATACTTTCAACTTTGTAATATGCAAATGAGAGGAGTCGGAGTCGGTGGAATCCTAAACAGAGGAGTTGGAGTCGGTGGATTTTTGTACCGACTCCACAGCTAATGTCTGGAAAAACACTGACTTTGTACAATAACCCTGTAATTATGGTGGTAGTAGTTGATCCAATTAGAGGAGTGATCTGCAAACTTGGCTCTCCAGCTGTTGCACAATGCATTTGCCTTTATGAATCATGACTGTGGCTGTCAGACTCCTGCAAAGCATTGTGGGACTTGTAGTTCCTTAACAGCTGGAGAGCCAAGTTTGCAGATCACAGCAGTAGAGGAACACACCTTGGATTGAGCGTCATGTGACTGAAGTCTTCACTGTCTTTATTTTCTCTTCATAGCTGGTGGCTGGGATTAAATACGAGTTTAATGTCTTTCTGGGAAGGACTTTGTGTAAGAAGGGCAGAGAAGAAACTGTTAATAGTTGCCCACTGCATGATACAGCTCAAGTGAAGGTAGGTATGCCGAGAATGGACTATAGAAGTTTACATAACAGAAACTTTGAGTCAGTGTTTTGTATACAACATCTACACGATGAATCAGGGCTAGTGTTGCACTTTGGAACCTCCTCGGAATCAGACGCCAGAGGAAACCATACTCCTTATTTTTTTTTTCACATTTTTTTTTAATATTTGGTCATCTGCATCCAGTAAAAGTGAAAAAGTAATAAAATGTCAGTAAGAAAAGTACTATTTTCAGCAGTGCAGCTGGTAGTGTTATGCAGCCTGATGGTCCAGTTTTACCTCTTTATGTGGGTGGCATGAGAACACTCCTAAGCATTATTTTCTAAAAGCATTCGGTCTGGTTCAACCTGCTGCCAAATAGTTCATAGGAGATTCGATTATGTTAGCGATTTAAATAACTGATAGCTATTTCAGCTTTATATTCACAATGTATAATTTGGTATATGAGTCATGTATGAGTTGTTTGAGCCAAACTGACTATCATTTAAATAGATTCTCTATTAGTGCCCTAATTTTGCATGTTTGGACACATAGGAATGAAATCAAAGTACAACAGCTTACATTCCCTAACCCTAACAAAACCCCCTGCCCTGTGCCCAGTTCAAACTACACCCTCTTCCTAACCTTAATCTCATCCTCCTTGTACCTAACCCTAACCTGACACTCTGTTCTGTGCTGAACACGCATACATTGCCCCTGTAGTGTGCCTTGGCTAAATCTCCCACCTTCCCCATATAGTGCCCTCTCACTATACCCTTACAGACCTCTTCCTCAGGTGAAAGTCCCTTTATATGTGTGAATTGCTGCTCAGAGCCTTTTTACCATTAGTACAGTATTCCCCTTACCCCTGCTTTAGTCCAGGCAACCCCTACTTTTTTCTGTGAATCGCATCCCATATCCCATAGAAGTTGTGGCCAGAGGGCAGATTTGACCTAGAGAGTAACTAACAATATGGAATACTGCAACTAGTTGGGAGAAGGTGGAACAGTTTTTTATTTTCAATCTTTGAAGCGGTTGCCTTATTAACAACCGCTTAATGTGAGTATCTATCTATATATTTACTATCTATATATATATATATATATATATATATATATATATATATATATATATATATATATATATATATATATATATATATATATATATATATATATATATATATATATATATATATATAGTGGTGGCGAATCATATTTTTGTATCTCCTACTTTTATTTAGGGTCCTCCCTGAATGACCTATAGTAACCATATGCTTGATTGTGCGAGAGGCCAGTATGTGCACCATCCTGGTACTTAGCAGAGTGGGTGTTTAGTGAACTGCACTGGACACCACCTTTTGACGTAGGAGTTTGATTCCTGGCTGGAGCTAATATCTATTCGGTCAATAGTCCTTGGCCAAGACTCACTAATTCTCCATGGTGGTCTACTAAGTGGGCCTTTAGTGTTTGCAGTTCTCAAGCACTGTCCAACAGGAGGAAAAAGCACTATATAAGAATTAATATTTACTTTTTCATCATACTTTATTTTTTTTAATTTTTTTTTTAAAGCCCACCTCTGGTGACTGGCAACAACTATTCAATCCTCTAATCAGGACAAGTTGTACCAGATCAGCAAACTGTATTAGGCAAAAATGTCACTGCATAGCTGTAGCCTCACCACTTGAAGAACAGCCTTTCCAGGGGTAGAGAGACAGAAGGACAGAGACCGCTCACTTAAAATGTTGGGCTACATGCTGGGGCCTTGCTGATATGGCGCCCTGGTGAACACTTTTATTTAAAGGATACTGAATTTGAATTATTTAAACTAAGCACAGAAGTTTGTTCTGTCCGCTGGTACATATATCTGTGCATTGTCCATTGCTCTGCGCGCTCACCCTAGTCCCTGTAATCCCCAGCAGAAAAGTTTGACTTTCAGAAAAAGTCAAACTTTCAATCAGGGAGAATCAGGAAGAGGAAGGGCTTCTGGTGTCTATCCATTCCACTCACACCCCTCTCATGCCCCTTCCACTCCAGTCTCTTCCCCACTAAGCTTGATCCTAAGTGTTCTGAGCATTTTGACACTTAAACGCGGACTCTGGAAGCTCTTCAGGGGTCACCGCCATTATCAATATGGAGGTCACTGGAATTGGGAAAGGAGTGGTACACCTGTATAACCTCGAAAAAACAATTTTTGCACTTGTTTGAACCAGATGTATGTAATGCAAATCTATGCACTTTTCACTATGATGATTACATGCTGGTAATAAATAATGTATGATAGTGTCGGATATCTACTGTACACGTCTGCTTGTTCATGTATATTGGTTTTGCTGCCTGTTTACGGAATAAGTGGCTAGTGATTTACAAATTTATGTTGGGAGTATATAAATTTATGGCACACAGTTTTAATCTCTTTAAAGTGCGCTATAACATTTGTGATTCAGTTTACAATTTAAAGAGACTCCGTAACAAAAATTGCATCCTGTTTTTATCATCCTACAAGTTCAAAAAGCTATTCTAATGTGTTCTGGCTTACTGCAGCACTTTATACTATCACTGTCTCTGTAATAAATCAATGTATCTTTCCCCTGTCAGACTTGTCGGCCTGTGTCTGGAAGGCTGCCAAGTTCTTCAGTGTTGTGGTTCTGCTATGAGCTCCCCCTTCCAGGCCCCTCTATGCACACTGCCTGTGTGTTATTTAGGATTAGAGCAGCTTCTCTCTTGTCTCTTATCTTTTACAAGCTGGATAAATCGTCCTCTGAGCTGGCTGGGCTTTCACATACTGAAGAATTACAGACAAGGGCAAAGCTGTTTGCAGGAAGAAACAAGCAGCCTGAAACTTCAGTGCATGAGAACAGGGGGAAAGAAACACACAAATGATCTCTTGAGATTCAAAAGGAAGGCTGTATACAGCCTGCTTGTGTATGGATGTATTTTCTATGTGTGGACATACTGTACATCAACCTACTTCCTGTTTTGGTGGCCATTTTGTTTGTTTATAAACAAACTTTTTAAAACTGTTTTTAACCACTTTTAATGCGGCGAGGAGCGGCGAAATTGTGTCAGAGGGTAATAGGAGATGTCCCCTAACGCACTGGTATGTTTACTTTTGTGCGATTTTAACAATACAGATTCTCTTTAAAGAAATTATTATTTTTTCACTTCTAGGCACCGTCACTACTGCAGCGCTGTTTGGCATATACAGTTGTGCAGTTTGATTCATATATATATATTTTCAGGAGGTTGTTTACTTTTTTTACTTACCATCCAGCATTGTGAGTTGTGTCAGTATTTAGTATCTTCAGTGAGTCCAATATTTTCAGAATTCAAATTGGGTGTGCACATACAGACTGGACGGACTCTATCACGCCTACTGTCTGTAATTATATTGTTTGTGTCCGTGCTTCATTATGCAATTTTTAGATGCATGGTTGGTATCTTTGTAATATATGGAATTTGTACCAGAATCCCCCAGTGTCTTTGTGTTGTCATTTTTAAATGTTTTTATATATTTTTGTTTGCTTTGGTGTATTCAATAAAGTTTTGTATATGGAAGCTGCATTTGGTTCCCATGTATATTTATTTTTCCTCAGGCAGATGATCTTTTCTTGTTGTTTTTTACTGCATTTTTTACTCCTGCTGAGGCACTTATCATGGTGCAATAGTATTGTTTTAGACTCATTTTTTTGGGTTGATCATGATCACTTCAGTTGATAATCTGCCCATGGTAATAATACAGACATGTTGCTTTACACTGGTAGTATCACATTCAGTCCTAAGCATCCCACTATGTTGGTAAGCAGGGGGTGTGGCTAGCATAGGAGCAGGCAATTGTGGGAGGTAGGAATACCTGACTTTGGGTATCATTCATAAAGCATTTCCGCATGCGGAAATGCTTAATACCGGTGACTTTACCGACCACTCAGCATAATCCCCATTCATAAAGGCTCTTTCCGCATGAAAAGCTGACAGGGCGATACATTTCCGCCTTGTGCGGAGTTTTTCTAGATTTATCTAGAAAAAGTTACAAACACGTCCATTCATAAAGATTAGAGCAAGCGGTATCCGGAAGGAAAATACCGCTTGCTCGACAGTAGCGATAGGCGGGCGGATTACATGTAAATGAATGGGACGGACCTCCCAAGCAGCATCAGACAGAGGAGCGCATGGAGGGAATCGGGCAGCTTTTATGTTTCCGCATGTCTTCCGCCACGCTACCGCCAGCTTCCTCCAGAAAACCTCCGCACTTCTACCGCAACAGGCAACTTCTTTATGAATGCCCACCCAGAAGTCTTAATTACCGGTTGCGGAGAAGAACGGTGTTTTCCCGCACTACCGACAGCCTCTTTATGAATGATACCCTTTGTCTCTTATTGTGGGGAGATGGAGTTGGATGGGGCTGCATAAAGCCATTCATTGGTGGTATGAGGAGAAGACAGCCAGTCTGCTGAAAGGGTAAGATTGGGTAGCGGCTGGAGTCTGGAGGTGGTTTTCGGGGGTTGAGGTATTCATCCCTAAATTGGATTGGAAGGGGGGGGTGAAGAGATTTGCACAGACCAGTAACAGTTTTCTACACTTGCATATACTAAGTGATTGTCAGAAAGCACTGAACTCTTTCCAGTTATAACAATCTGTATGATTGGAGTTTGGAGTAGCTCAGTATTTGACTTCAGATACATTATACCGGTAAGCTATTTCAAATAAGTGTACTGTAGTTGTTAATCTTAACAACATGCGGAGCTGATGAATGTATTGCTTATTTCTCAACAAATATGAAATTTCTCTTTAACACTAGTTATTAGATCACATGCTAGGATTTTACTTTGCTTGACTGCATTATTTCTCCCTCAGTCACATGCAAAACATTCAGTCTGGAAAATCATATGATGGAAAGTCAAGTGAGTTTGCAGAAATAGTGTCCTGCCTCCCTCTGTGCAGTTTAGCTTCATAGCATTATAGGCCAAAGATCATTCTGACTCTACCTACCTTTACCATCTGAAATGCAGGACAATGGATGAATAAGTGAATTGTTTGCTTATCCAGCAATGGTCCTTATCCATTGGAGCACATTATTTTTACAATCCTTGTGCTTTATATTTTCTTCACTCTCCCTCCTCCTTCCCGATTTAATAGGAAAATGTACCTTCTACCATCTCCCCACTCCAATTCTTTGTCATGCTTTCCTATGAGGGTCCACAAATTTAGAGGTGAAGTCACCATTCTTTCGTGATTCAGCAGAACACACTGCTCCAGAGTCTGTGCTCCTATTCCCTGGTCACACAGCCAACACTTTCTAACACTAACCTCCCCTTTCCAATGCCTAACACTAACCTCACCTCTCTATTTCCTAACACTATCCTCCACCTCTCTACCTATCACTAACCTCCTCCTCTCCAATACCTTACACTAATCCCCCCCCCCTCACCGATGCTTAACACTAATCCTTTCCTCTCCAATGCCTAATCCCCCCTCTAATGCCTAACACTAACCTCCCCCTCTCCAATGCCTAACACTACCCCCCCTCCAGTGCTTAACACTAACCTCCCCCTCTCCAGTGCCTAACACTAACCTCCCCCTCTCCAGTGCCTAACACTAACCTCCCCCTCTCTAGTGCCTAACACTAACCTCCACTTCTTCTCTACCTATCACTAACCTCCTCCTCTCCAATACCTAACACTAATCCCCCCTCACTGATGCTACACTAATCCTCTCCTCTCCAATTTTTCAAATATCTTACAGCTTTATTTTATGTTGAGAAATGTATAGTAGATTTAAATGTAATTGTCTCTGCTCAATGACACAGTGTTTCAAGTGTCCAAGAGCTAAATTATATGAATTATTGCGAATCAGTTCCGCTTGGTGCCATCGTAGCAGCAATGCTATGCTGCGCGCCCCGCTTAACGGTAATTTGGGGCTCTGGCGGCTGCCAGACCCCGAATTACATCCCCTCCAAGTTGCGATACCTTGGAGGTGGAATAGTATTTAACGCCGCCGGGAAGTTTAGCAGCAGCAGGGAGAGACACCATTCGGCTTACCCTGCGCCAAACTGGCCGGCGCCGAGATGACATGTGTTTGAATTATTGACCTTTTTTATCTGTTCCATGCCCTCAGGATTTGTTCTCTGCCAAGTAATAATTTAATGGTGATTATTCCATTGTCCAACTAGGACCCAACTGGAGAAAAACTGTCACTGCATACCTGAATGTTTAATTCTTTCAGGTGGAAAAAGAAAAAAAAGGAGCGCAGCCTAGTTATTCATATGCTTAGCACTGTACATACACATCTATCTCACCATATTGCGCTATATCAAGTCCACCCCTAGTGGAGGGGTGTTACCCCCTTTTTTCCTCATCTACGGAGAGCTACTTCTTAATCCTGAGTGGGGTCAGGTCTAATCTCCCCATGTGCCTACACAGTGGTTGCCTTTGAGGTAACCGTGTGAGTACAGCTTATTATTTATTTATTTTATTTATTTATTTGTTGTATTTATAAAGCGCCAACATATTACGCAGCGCTGGACATTAATTTAGGTATTATTCTATCATACTTCATTTCAACTACCAGTACATTTTACACTATATTTGGCTCTTGGTGTCCCTACTCTGTGTACATCCATTGTTTATCATCTGAGGATTTGTAGGGCTGTTACAGTTTATGTGCCTGTAATAAACAAAAAAACTGTGACAGACACACAGTACAGTCAGGTGCCAATTCTGATGTTTGTGACTAATACTGTTCACTGTGTATTTCCTTTTCATTTTCAGGGAGTAAAATGTAACTTCTCAATGCTGAGAGTGCCATGGTTGAATGAGACCAAGATCTTGCATCGATTGTGTTCCAACGAAGGTCTGTATTTTTTGTCTTGTTATAAATGTAACATACTAGGTCTCCTATAAACCAGTCATGTGCGTACAATTCTAATATACAAGGTTCCACTGACATGGAATTGAGCCAGTAACCACATTGTCCATATTGCTTTACCTATTTTTTTTCTTTATTCTTGTCTGTCATTCATTCTTTGTATGTTTTACAACAGATGTGGCAGAAGCATCACCATCCCCGAATCAGGCTGTAGAGTCGTCAGTAACCGAGGTATGCTAGATATGACTTCCCTCTTCTGATAGGCAGGAACCACATTTGGGGCTTTTTCTGAGGACAATTCCTTTTGTATTTAGTGTGCGTTTTATCACCCATCATTGCAGACTATGGGGTAGATTCATAAAATGCCGGAAATCCTGCGGTGCACACATAGTACACAGCAGTATTATTGTCACTTCCGCCTGCAGCAACGCAAGTTACGCCAGTAGCGAGACTCACGGTACGAGAGTAGCGCGATCATTGCTACTACAACCCGCGTTACTAATGAGCTTATCATTAGTAACGCGTTACCATAGCAGCAGTCTTGCTACTCTAGTACCACAAGTCGCGCTATTTGCGGTGCTGCAGGCGGAAGTGATTGTAATACTGCCATGTGATATCTGATGAATCTACCCCATGGGAGTTGCGCATGTTGTGCGATTTTTAATGCTGCAGGGACTTTTTAAGTGCATGGAAATCGCAAATGAAAAATCACCCAAGTGCCTGCATCTCATTAAAGGAATACTATCGATTCACATATTTTTTTCAATTGACACAGGAATTGTTTGGGAAGTGCTGCTAAGTACTAGTGTATACATTTTTGTAGCAACTTCTTTGTTTACTGTTAGCAAAATACTTTCAAACTTTACTGACACCAAAACTGACGGCTGACTGAGCCATGAGGAGAGGGGAAATTCCCCTCACACTTGATCAGTTAACTCTATGTGTAGCTCTGTGTGTGACAGAGAAGAGAGCTCCCAAAAGCTGCAGCTCCTGTGTCCTGTGTTTCTGACTGACCTGTCTGAAGAGAGCAGAGGAAATGTAACTAATTGTCACAGCTTTTCATACTGTTTTTGCTTTCAGAGTTTGATATGTTTGATATTTGCTTTCTGTAGTCTGATTTGCAACTCTGGCTGTGCAGTGAAGCAGACACCTATTTTGCAATTGATTTGTCCCAATATAGCTAAATCCTACCCTCAATAAATTACAGTTTTTGCCTCTGATATTTAACATGAAAAGTAGGAAAATGTTTACACAGCTACTTAGACATTATTTGTACATTGTCATTTTAGAACACTTGGGTATCGATAGTATTCCTTTAAAGAGTAACTGTTAGCCCCCAAAGTGAAATTTAAATCTCTATAGCAATGTTTTATTTAGTATTTCAGTGAGCCAAAAAGCCAATGCAGAACTTAAAAATCAATGTAATTTTTATACTATGTAGCCTTTTGGACAAGCTCCGGACGCAAAGCCGCATATCAGATACTGCTTCAGCATGCAGAGCATGCCTATGTCTGCCCGACCCCACTCTCCCCCAGGTGCCGATCTATTCTCACATCAAACAGCTGACCGCTCTGACACGGAGAGAGTGGGGTCGGGCAGACATAGGCATGCTCTGCATGCTGAAGCAGTATCTGATATGCGGCTTTGCGTCCGGAGCTTGTCCAAAAGGCTACATAGTATAAAAATTACATTGATTTTTAAGTTCTGCATTGGCTTTTTGGCTCACTGAAATACTAAATAAAACATTGCTATAGAGATTTAAATTTCACTTTGGGGGCTAACAGTTACTCTTTAAGAATCATTTGTGCGATTTGGGGATTCATGCGATTTTTGGCGGTGCCTGCTTCAGACTCGGTGTTCTCCTCAGAATTTTTTTCCAGCTGGGTGGCATGAAAAAGTAGCCGGGTGACATGAAAAAGTAGACGGGTGGGGCGAGATGAGAGAATACAGGGCCGGTGCTTCTCTGCACATCTCTGCTGACAGCAGAGGAGGAAGTGAGCAAATGACAGCCGGGTGCTCACCAAAACTAGCCAGGTGGAGCATCCGGCTAAAAGAGCCTGGGGAGAACACTGCTAGTGCAAAATATGTGACCCTCTGTATAACAGCCAAAGCCAGTAATGTAAAAATTATATGTATAAACAGTTGTCAAAGTGAATACAGAAGTTTACTCACAATGCAAACTGTTTTGAAAATGTTTAAGAGGAACCCAAAGTGTGAGGTTTTTGGAAGCTGCCATATTTATTTCCTTTTAAACAATACCAGTTGCCTGGCAGTCCTGCTGATCTTTCTGGTCACTAGGGTTAAATCCCTCACCTCACACAAGCAATGTAGCTAATCTTGTCAGATTTGTCACAGACATTTGATCTGCATGCTTGTTCAGGGTCTATGGCTTAAAATTATTGAGGCAGAGGATCAGCCGGATAGCCAGGCATTGTGCTTTGTTTAAAAGGAAATAAACATGTCAGCCTCCATATGCCTCTCACCTTGGGTTCCCTTTAAGATACATTGGATGCCTCCTACCAATGTTGTCTACAACAGACAGACAGTTTCCTACATGTCATTTTGAGAAGTAGGAAGTTATCCCCAATTCTATTCTTCCCTTTACCACCTATGACAATCTTTTATAAACAGCTCTAAGCACAGCCATATAGATCGTAGATTGTTATGATCAGTATTCGTTTTTCTTTTTCGTATTCCATGTCCATTTGTCTTTCTAGGATGAGCTGCTTGAAACACTGTCATTGTTCAAAGAGTTTGTGACGACCTACGATAAAAAATATCAGAATGATGAAGGTGAGTCTATTTGACCATTAGGAGTTTGATCAAAGTGTGCAGTGATAGTCTGCCACTAGAGTTGGGCAAATAATTTGCCTCAAACGCAAATTTCCATTGATGGAGAAAGAGAAATGTGTGTGGGTCCTTCTGAATTTCCTACTGCGAGTCCCTGAAAGCAGCCGCTGATACAATTACACAGCTATGAAAGTTTGCACAGAACACATTTTTATTTTCGCTCTCCTCTCTGGCAACAGTTTTGTAAATATTGTAAATTATATGTTGTGTCCTGAATGATATGTGGCCAAGCCAATAGTGTATAACCAGTAAATGCAACATAGCCGTATGACTAAATACCAGAAGGATACAGAGTATCAGAGAGCCTTAAAGGGATATGTTATAATAGATGCTGCATGATTAAAACGTAAATGTGCATGGTTCCATATCATGCTGCTTTCAGACAAAGACTACTGTTATTGTAGAATTCTATACTGAAGAGCTGTGAGCTCTTGATCTAGCTGTGGCTGTCTAGTGGACTAGCCTGCGGACAATTGAAGAGGAGTGGAGTGGAACGGTGAACCTTACATAGTTACATAGTTACATAGTTATTTTGGTTGAAAAAAGACATACGTCCATCGAGTTCAACCAGTATAAAGTACAACACCAGCCTGCTCCCTCACATATCCCTGTTGATCCAGAGGAAGGCGAAAAAACCCTTACAAGGCATGGTCCAATTAGCCCCTAAAGGGAAAAATTCCTTCCCGACTCCAGATGGCAATCAGATAAAATCCCTGGATCAACATCATTAGGCATTACCTAGTAATTGTAGCCATGGATGTCTTTCAACGCAAGGAAAGCATCTAAGCCCCCTTTAAATGCAGGTATAGAGTTTGCCATAACGACTTCCTGTGGCAATGCATTCCACATCTTAATCACTCTTACTGTAAAGAACCCTTTCCTAAATAAATGGCTAAAACGTTTTTCCTCCATGCGCAGATCATGTCCTCTAGTCCTTTGAGAAGGCCTAGGGACAAAAAGCTCATCCGCCAAGGTATTATATTGCCCTCTGATGTATTTATACATGTTAATTAGATCCCCTCTAAGGCGTCTTTTCTCTAGACTAAATAAACCCAGTTTATCTAACCTTTCTCGATAAGTGAGACCTTCCATCCCACGCATCAATTTTGTTGCTCGTCTCTGCACCTGCTCTAAAACTGCAATATCTTTTTTGTAATGTGGTGCCCAGAACTGAATTCCATATTCCAGATGTGGCCTTACTAGAGAGTTAAACAGGGGCAATATTATGCTAGCATCTCGAGTTTTTATTTCCCTTTTAATGCATCCCAAAATTTTGTTAGCTTTAGCTGCAGCTGCTTGGCATTGAGTACGATTATTTAACTTGTTGTCAATGAGTACTCCTAAGTCCTTCTCCAAGTTTGATGTCCCCAACTGTATCCCATTTATTTTGTATGGTGCTAGACCATTAGTACGTCCAAAATGCATGACCTTACATTTGTCAACATTGAATTTCATCTGCCATGTATGTGCCCATATAGCCATCCTATCCAGATCCTGTTGCAATATGACACTATCTTCCTGAGAGTTAATGATTCTGCACAATTTTGTATCATCTGCAAAAATAGCAACATTGCTCACTACTGCATCTACTAGGTCATTAATAAATAAATTGAAGAGCACTGGACCCAGAACAGACCCCTGTGGGACCCCACTGCTAACAGTCTCCCATTTTGAGTACGATCCATTGACCACAACTCTTTGTTTTCTGTCCATTAGCCAGTTCCCTATCCATGAACACAGACTCTTCCCCAGTCCTTGCATCCTCAACTTTTGCACCAGACTTTTGTGGGGAACAGTGTCGAAGGCCTTTGCAAAGTCCAAGTATATCACATCTACAGCATTCCCAATATCCATATTAGCATTCACTACCTCATAAAAGCTGAGCATGTTAGTCAAACAGGACCTGTCTTTAGTAAACCCATGTTGATGCTGAGAAATAAGATTATTTTCTACTATGAAGTCATGTATAGTATCTCTTAGTAACCCCTCAAATAGTTTGCATACAACTGATGTTAAACTTACAGGTCTATAATTTCCTGGATCAGATTTTTTGCCCTTCTTAAATAATGGGAAAACGTGGGCTGTACGCCAATCCACTGGGACTCTGCCAGTTGCAAGAGAGTCACAAAAGATAAGATAAAGGGGTTTATCTATAACTGAACTTAATTCCCTTAGGACCCGAGGATGCATGCCATCCGGGCCAGGTGCCTTGTCTATTTTTAATTTATTTAGTCTTGCCTTCACTTCTTCCTGCGTTAAGTATTTAATATTACAGTTAGAAGATTGAGACTCTTCCGCCTCTGTAGTTTGCAACAGTGCTGTTTCTTTTGTGAAGACAGAAGCAAAGAAAGCATTTAATAACTCTGCCTTACCTTGGTCATCCACCATTGAGTTCCCATCCTCATCCTTTAGGAGTCCTATACAGTCAACCTTTCTTTTTTTAGAGTTAATGTACTTGTAAAACTTTTTTGGGTTAGATTTGATATCCTTAGCGATTTGTTTTTCAGCTTCAATCTTTGCCTGCCTAATTTCTTTTTTACAATTTTTATTGCACTCCTTATAATTGCTTAGTGCAGCCTCGGTCCCCTCCTGTTTTAAGACCTTATAGGCATTCTTTTTCCTCTTCATTTTATCTTTAACCTTTCTATTCATCCATAGAGGCCTTTTTTTATTCCTAGACATTTTGTTTCCATATGGGATATACATACTACAGTATTGATTGAGTATAAGTTTAAAAGCTTGCCATTTCCCTTCAGTGTCTTAGCTATCCAGTCATGGCTTTCATCCATCCATGTCTCGGTTATTCCCACAATGGCATAGCCTTTGTCATTCAGAATGAACTCTAGTTCGTCTATTTTATTTGCAAGGCTCCGAGCATTGGTTACCATGCACTTTATATTTTTACCACCACATTTACCAATTTTGTTTACATGAAATGGGCTACTTGAATTTTTACCAACCTCCTTAATCTTTACACTGTCCCCACCCCCCTCTCCACCCTCCATAATGATAGGTTCCCACTGTCTTTTTACCTCATCTTGTCTACGTATTGAGACTTTATCCTCCCGCCTCCCCCCAGATCCTAGTTTAAAATCTCCTCCAACCGTTTAGCCATCTTCTCCCCCAATGCAGCTTAACTACTTCAGATCGTGGGGCACTGCAAGTATAACAAACTGTCGCATGTATTTGGGAGAATGATGCTTGAGTGACATTGCTCCAACTAACAGCATATTGACTTGCATCCCTTTACCCAGACTAACGCTTGCTTGCTATTGCCAAGAAAACACAGGACCTATCCCCATTAGGGGGAGGCAGCTGCTGTATGCATGGTGCAAGGCGGTGTGTGAGTTGTGGGTGGGCTGGGCTTGCATGCATGGGGCAGAGGGTCATTGGACGGACCCCATGCACACAGGCCCAGAGTATTGAACTAGGGGACAAGTGGGTTGGCTCCTTGGTTTTTATGTTTTGATTTCTGCGCAGAAATAGGTTTTTAATTCTGTCTGTGGTATTGGTCGTGTAAGGTGTATACCGGCAGCTTTCTATGTTCAATAAAGAATCATTTATACAACTGAAAGGTACTAGGTGTTTATGGCCAACTTTGTGTGAAAAAATCTTGAGGCCTCTTGCACACTGCAAGCGATTCAGATTCAGATTCCGCTTTTTAATCAGTTTTTACATCCGATTCAGATTCCGATTTGCAGTGTGCAGGGAGCAAACTGCAAATCGGAATCTGAATCGGATGTAAAAACTGATTAAAAAGCGGAATCTGAATCGGAATCACTTGCAGTGTGCAAGAGGCCTAATAGTGACTAAGCCTGCCTGCCCCGAATGACAGATTTTGCCATATCGGGCGACAATTGTCACAAAAAATGTATATGAACAACACCAGCAAAAAAAGGAACTGATGTTGGGCATTTTCCCAATCCATTTCAGTGTTCTCCCCAGAATTTTTTTCCAGCCGGGTGGCATGAAAAATCAGCCGGGTGGGGATGGTCATGCTGATTGCCACTAGGTGGGTTATCGACAACGCCCCCCCCCCCCCCCCCCCCATAAAATTGACAGGCTAGGTTCCGTACTGGAATCTCTTAAAGGGATACTTAATTGAAGAAAAATTAGGCTAGTTATTTACCTGGGGCTTCTTCTAGCCCCTTAAAGTCCTCCAGCTGCCCTCATCGCCATTCCACGCTGCTCTCTTCCTTAGCCTCGCACCAACGTGATCATGCTGCCGTGGCCAGGAGCACTTTGCCTATGCACAGTAGCAATTTTTCGTTACCCCGAAGTGCAGAACACTGCCGGTCACGGGAATGTGATGATGGAGGAGGCGAATGACACGTGGTGGCCATGCATGCAGCATTCAAAGGGGAATCACAGAGGTACAAAGCAGCAGCGCGGAATGACTGCAAGGCATTAGAACAATTTAAGAGGCTGGAAGAAGCCCCAGGTAAGTAGCTGGCCATTTTCTTTTAACAGGTAAAGTGTCTTTAAAGTTCTAACTACCCTTCTGCTGATTTGACAATGAAACTAGCAGCTTTTCCTATATACATGGGTGGTCCCAGTATGGAAAAGAGGATTTCTGGGCCATAGCATGATATTGATAAGCAGGCAGCTTATCCATATCATGCTATGGCACCAGATATCCCCTCTTACACCACCCATGTATATAGGAAACATGGGAAAAAAATCTTAGTAGTTTCATTTTCAAACCTGGCTGCTGGTTGTAACAACACTCAGTTACAAGGGATATTGCTGGCTATGTGGCTGTCAAGGGGCCAGGGTGCCTCACTAATCACTTTGTGTCTGCCTGCCTTTGTCCGTGGCTGTCAGTAGAGCGTCTCACTCTCCCCCCTCAGACCAGTCTAGTCTGGCAAGAATCAGAGACCAGGGGACACAGTCACAGGGCAGGATAATCAGGGGGTGAAAGGGTTAAGCATCTTGAAGTTCTAGCTGGCGGGAGGGTCTGCATTAGATAGTGAAACTCACTAACACAACACACAGCGGCTGGCAGAAGGATGAATACAGCGAGAGGAGGAGGAGAGCGTCTGGCTAAACATTCCACAGCCTAGTACTGAGCCGCGCTTCCTCTCCGATCTCCTGCTCAGCTAAGCTGCGTGTGACGTCACCTGGATTCCCCGCCCCTCCATACAACTGCCGGGAGCTGAGGAGGAGGGCGGAGGCATCGTCCCTGAGTGACAGCGGCTGGCTGCAATGATACAGCCGCCGCTGCTCTCTAATGAGCGACACAGAACGGGACAATTTTTCACCCCGGCGCTCAGAGGAGATCAGCCGGGCGCTCGGAGGAGATCAGCCGGGCGGCGCGCCTTGGTAAATGGCCCTGGGGAGAACACTGCATTTGGTGGATCAACTCAAAGGACTGTTGGGCAGACATCATTCAGTTGGATAGGGGTGTATATTGTCCTTCATTGTTCTACAGTGTTTCTCAACATTTTATTGGTATGTACCTCTTTGAAAACCCTGTACTCACCAAGTACCCCCTAGCATAGTAAACATTATCACAAGTACCCCTTGACAAATATATATTAAATCGTAGTACATGATAATTGGTTCCTAAACCATTTCCAATCATTTACTATTGCTTTTAATTAGCTAAAATACTCATTTGGCTTTGTTTAAATAAGACAGGGACGTCAGACAGTTCATAGATAGTTCTATCTGATGGATATGGTCATGCGCTGTACAGCTGTGCCTTCTGACACCACTCCGATGTATGCATTTTTGTACGGAGCTCAGCATGCTCCCATTCATTAGATTTGAATTAGGTCAGCGCTGCAATGGAGAGCAACACCGATGCCATACATTTCTGTAACACACACAGCCACCTGTGTTGTAGAGCTATGTGAGACAGTTGAATAGCTGTTCTGTTGGATTTTCTTGAAGGGAAGAGAGAGAGAAAAAATTGCACATAATGAAAAGCCTCACCAGGGTTCACCTGGTAGATGTAGCTGGTCACTCAGTACAGGGTAACCAGTAGTGTAGCAGGCGTCCTACTCAGCCAAGGACTGGGTATGTTGGGGAGGCTCTGATACATGCAGATGAAATGATCCTGCATTAGAGAGAGACCCAATTGAACCTGGCTTCCTGAAGCTGCACAGCCAAGACTACTTATTATCTATTGCAACTTTATGCAGCAATATCTCCCAGGTATGCAGAGAAGAGTTAAAGAGGTGCAGAGGAGAGATAAAGTATAATATGGCGGAGAAGAGATACAGTAAAGGAGTCTTCAGGTCAGCTTTAGGCCACACTGCCAAAAACAATTCCTGTGTTAGTATGTGGTAATCGCTGTCTGGCAACAGGCCAAGCAGGAAGTGCCATTCACTTCCTGTTGGTGAATCGATGATGTGCGCTGAAGCGGGTTGCTGAAATACACTTCCACGCATGTTCGACGCTTAAAACTGCGGCGGTACATCGCCATAGACTTACATGTGTTCCAGTCACTGCAGAGTAACGTAGGTATGCGCTCGTATTAGATAGGGTACGGTTGGCACAGCGCACCACAGGCAATGTGAACTCTCCCATAGACCTTCATTGCCCTAGCGGTAGGCTGCGGTAAAATGCCGTACTGCGCCAAGTGTGAAAGGGCCCTCAAAGACCTCTCAGTGTAGTGAAATTTACCTTGTTTTATGTGCATACAAAGTACAGGGAAAATTAGTACAAAACTGCCTTATTATGTCTTATTAGAGGCTCTGAGACGACTACGTATATTCCATGGAAATCTAAAGAAAGCCAAGGAGATCCAGGAGAAGGACCAGGGCAGTGCTGAGTATGGCATCACCAGGTTTAGTGATCTCACAGGTAAGGTGTGTGTGTGTGTGTGTGTGTGCGTGCGTGCGTGCGTGCGTGTGTACAACCTGCATGTATAACATTGGAGTTACATACAATACACAGAACACACCGGTATCAGTTGCACAATATCTGCAAAAGCAGTTTTTGTTGACTGTATACAGTAGATATAAACTGTGGAGATTTAGCAACATCCTCACAGAAAGGTACAGACTGCGTAACCCCAGAGGGAAGGAAATATAAGAGGTTTCCAAAGCTTTTATCTCTGTGTTAACTTCCATCAACTGAGATCATGCATTAGCCAACATTTCAGTGTATATAAGCTTATCTTGTATGGTTCTGCTAGTCATGTTTGTCATGTTTGTCACTGTGCACTTGCTTATTTTCTGCTCCCTGAGGGCCCTTTTCCACTTGCAATCGCTAGCGTTTGAGCTTCAGCAAGTTGCAATTTTTTTTTCGTCGATTGCGATTTTGCTATGCAATGCACTGCATAGCAAAATTGTGGTAAAAATTGCTTCAAGCCGCGATCGCACTTTAGTAAAGATCGAATCCTATTTTATTTAGCAAAATCTAGCGATTTAAAAATCGCAAGCGATTTGTGATTCCGCATCGCAATCGCCACAAGTGGAAAAGGCCCTAAAGGGCCCATTCACACTAGGGGCTTGATTCACAAAAGCGTGCTAAGTGTTAGCACGCCAGTGAAAAGCCCCTTAGCACGTGCAAACTGCCTCTTCACTCGCTAATATGCGTGTAACAGTTTGTGCGCGTAATCTTTAGAATTGCTCGCGTAAAGTTTTTCGCACAGCGCTTCGCTACAAAATCAGCCACTTTGCGTGCTAAGTAGCATGATAAGCATACTTTGCACGCGAAGCGGGTGATTTTGCACGCGAACGGAACGTATGGCGTTACGCCGTACGCACGCTAAAATAGCACGCAAACAGCATCAGCTTTGCAGTGCAAACTACTTAGCACTCTAGTTTGCATGTGCAAAGCTTTTAGGCGTAATAACTGAGTTATCACGCTTTTGTGAATCAAGCCCTAGAAGCACTTTTCTGAGCATTTTGCAATTGATTAGCGTTTTTTAAAAATCGCTCCCATTCACGTTCTTTAAAATCTTGGAAAATCGTCGCCATTTTTACAGCGATTTTTATAAAAGTGAATGGGAGCGATTTAAAAAAAACACTAATCAATTGCAAAATGCTCCGAAAAGCTCTTCTAGTGTGAATGGGCCCTTACATGCTACATGCGATTCCAATTTTCGAGTTTGATGGAGTTTTACATGCGATTCGGATTTTTGATGCGGTTAAAAAATGTCCTGCATGCTGCGTTTTTTCTGTGTTTTTCTTCCTGTGTTGCTAGCATCCAGTGAAAATTGGAATTGCGATTTCCAGCGTAGCAGAAGCCTCGGGGCTCTTTTACACTACATGAAATTCTGATTTCTGATTTTGATAAGATTTTACATGCAATTTCCAGTTTTTGATGCGATTGTGTTTTTGTGTGTTTTTCTTCCTGTGTTGCTAGCATCCAGTGAAAATTGGAATCGTATTGCGATTTTCAGTGTAAAAGAAGCCTAGGTTATGAATATGTTTTTGTACTATAAAGCTTCTCATAGGGCACAGGTCTAAAAACACCATCTAATAATCAGTGTTATAATGTTTTTTTTTTTTGTAAAATTAGCTTTTTGAAGTCTAGTCCTGTCCTGAAAATGTGACCACATCCAGAAGCTGCTGTGAGAGTCCAGACTCTATAGCGCAGGTGACTCAAGGTGCGCTGGCTGAATTTGGCTCACCTCGCCACTTTGTGGCCCACGGGAGCTTCAAATGTGCATGATTGTCCCAAGTGAGGTCTATGCTAATTTAAAGTGCACATAAACTACATCTACCACAATGTACTTTGATTTTGTAAGTGTAGTGTGTCTTGTTTAAAGTTTCACAGCCGGGTTTTCAACAAATAACAATTATAAATATTAATATTCGTTTTCATTAATGAAGGGAAAAATTGTCGATGAAGGGAGACAATTTATTTAAAGCTGGGAAAGCAAGTATAACGGTTACTAAACAATCGGGCCTACGACTTGAGTTTGATAGCCCCTCCCCTATAGCCTTTTGAGGTATTTGAGTTGCATCATTTCCACTAAGACAGGCAAAGGTCAGTGGTACTGCGCATGCTGAGTTCAATCTTTAGAGATCAAACCGTGGCCACAGTAAGCAAACAACATGAAGGGCATTTAGATTTTTTGTATATCAAACTTGATTCTTTTTTTACAAAAATTTAAATCCTTCACACTTTTTTTGTCAAAATCTTTTTTATTAAATACCGTATATACTCGCATATAAGCCGACCCCCCCCCCAACTTTTACCTAAAAAAACAAGGAAAAATGATTGACCCCCATATAAGCCGGGGGTAGAAAATGCTGAATTGGTGCAGGCCGCGTGATCGCCCCAGTGTGTCCCAGTATAGCTAGTATAGTGCCTAGTATGGGTAGGTAGTGCCCCAGTATAGCTAGTAAAGTGCACAGTATAGCTAGTATAGTGCCCAGTAAAGCTAGTATAGTGCCCAGTATGGGTAGGTAGTGCCCCAGTATAGCTAGTATAGTGCCCAGTATAGCCAGTATAGTGCCCAGTATAGCCAGTATAGTGCCCAGTATAGCCAGTATAGTGCCCTGTATAGCTAGTATAGTGCCCAGTGTAGCCAGTATAGTGCCCAGTGTAGCCAGTATAGTGCCCAGTGTAGCCAGTATAGTGCCCAGTATAGCTAGTATAGTGCCCAGTATAGCTAGTATAGTGCCCAGTATTGGTAGGTAGTGCCCCAGTATAGCTAGTAAAGTGCCCAGTATAGCTAGTAAAGTGCCCCAGTATAGCTAGTATAGTGCCCCAGTATCAGTAGGTAGTGCCCCAGTATAGCTAGTATAGTGCCCAGTATAGCTAGTATAGTGCCCAGTATAGCCCCCCCTCCTCTTCCTCCCCCCACGGCTGTCGCTGCTATTACCTGTTCAGCCAGCGGCCGCTTCCTCTAATCCGGGTTCCCCTCTCCATCATGCGTATAAGTGTATCACAGTAGCGCGCCCGGTGCTGCTGCTGTGACGAGGCAGGAAACAGCGTGGCCTCCTGTAGCGGCGATGTGTATCGCCGTTACCAGGGGATACAGGTAATAGCAGCAGCGGCGCCCGCGGGGGGGGGGGGGAGATGCGGACCACCACCCATCACCACCCAAGACTCGCATACAAGCCGACCCCCCAACTCTTGGCCCCCTTTTGGGGGGTAAAAAATTCGGCTTGTATGCGAGTATATACGGTACTTCACCTTACCATATTAATATTAACAATTTTTACTGGGTAAAAATAGTTGACAAGAAATTCAAAAGGCTTAATTACCCCGCTAGTCCCTCCTCTGCACTGGCTCACTTGCCAATTTAATGGGATGGTGTTGGGTTTCTGAGAAAATGAGACTGAGATAAACAGGAAGTCATTTATCCAGCTATACAGTATATCAGCATTTTGTGTCTGGTGCAACTTTCATCTAAAAATATCTTAGGAAATCTAAAGGAGACTAGGCAAGTACTTGTTTGAAGCTTTTTTTTTTTTATGTTTCGCTTATGTATTTAGCTCAAAACAGAGCAGAGTTCCTGGTCCTTTTGATGGGGCAAGCCACTCGTTCAGTCCTATAACCTTCAATGATTAGGTAGTGTGGATGATACAGTCACAGTTCCGTAGCTCAGTGCGGACAGCACTGGAACATGTACTGTACATCTTGTTCAATGACTACCCATGCTTCCCTGAAAATAACAGTGTCTTACGTTATTTTTTGCACCAAAAGATGTGCCAGGGCTTATTTTTAGGGGATGTCTTATATTTTGTGTGAACACACAAGTTCCTGTGCTGTGTGTCCTCCTGCCTTCCCAACTGTGCCAACTCTTCCTATGCTGGATCCACCTCTCGTGTGCCTGTGTCCCCTTGTACCTTTAGTGTCCTCCCGGTGTCCCCCGTCCCCGTGTCCTCCTCTATCCCCTGACCTCTTGTGTCCTGTGTCCCCTATGTTCTCCATGTTCTCCTGATACTTTTTCCCCTTGCTGCCGCTAGGGCTTACTTTCAGGGTAGTGCTAATATTTCAAGCATGCCTGAAATTCCTGCTAGGGCTTATTTTTTGGGGATGTCTTAATTTCGGGGAAACAGGGTAGCAATCGACTCTAGGATTGTGGTATCGTCGTCATCAGCGTGACTATCCTCAATGCTTCCACATAGACACAAAAGTAGGCGGGACGCCCGTATCTCAGTAAGGTGAGAAAAAGAGGGGCAGACAAATAGTGCACACTGCACCTAGAGTTGGTCACGTTCAATAATCGGATGCACTCATTATATATGTTACGGCCAGAACCCGAAGTCTGGCCACTTTGGGTTCTGGCTAGTCAGAATGCGAAGTAGCCGGCTGATCTGGCCAGTGTGCAAAATGCATTTCGGACTTTGGCCAGCCAGAACGTGCGCGCTGCCTCCCTCTGCCTCTCTGGTCCCCCTGATCGGCGGTCAGAGTAACGCAGGCAGCCTCCAGAAAAGCCCCAGCCCAGCAAAGCACCCCCAGCCTAAAAGGCACCCAGCAAAGCCCAGCCATGCAAATCCGCCCCACCCCCTTCCAGCCATGCAGAGCCCACCAGAAAAGAACCCCAGCCATGCATAGTGCCCAGCAAAGCACCCCAGCTATGCAAAGTGCCCAGCAAAGACCCCCCCGGCCATGCAAAGCCGCCCTCCCCCCGCCAGACCATGCAAAGCGCCCAGCAAAGCACCCCCAGCCATAAAAAGCACCCAGAAAAGCCCCCCAGCCATGCATCCCCCCTCATCTGTGACTAATCACCACTGTAATTTGATCTCTCCCCTGTGTCACCTGACTGCCACAGCAGAGCAGTTAATTTAAAAGCACAGGATGTTAACAATTTGCTCCCAAGAAAGCAGGATTTGTATCACTTTCAAAGCAGAGAGGAAGTTCCGAGTGCCATTCATGGTGCTGGACAGGACCCAGGATGTTCTGGGATTTGTGCGTTTTGGACTTTGGCCGACTGACTTTTGCCGTTTCTAGAACTGGCCGGCCAATGTCAGAAATACCCAGCATTTTGGACTTTGGCCGACGTCAAATCGGCCGGTTCTAGAAACGGACGGCCATTTCTAGAATTGGCCGATTTCTGGTTTTGGCTGTAACATATACACTAAATTTGGTTTATTGCATTGAAAGAGTTAAAATCCCAACCCAAGGTTTTGTCTATGTGCCTGACAAGGGCACACAGCTGAAAACCTGGGTTGGGAGTTTAAACATACATACAGAAATACACCCGGACCACCTACTCTTGTGTGTATGTGGAAGCATTGAGGAGAGCCACACTGAGGATGCTGATACCACAATCCTGGAACTCATTTAGCTAGACGTACATATTCCAGTGCTGTCCGCATAGAGGTACACAGAATTGTGACTGTATTATCCACACTCCCTAGTCATCAGAGGTGGTAGGATTGAAAGGGGGCTTGCCCCCATCCGAAGCTCCAGGAACTTTGAACTGATTTTTTTCCCTGCTGGGCATTGAGACTGACTGTATTTTCCAGGCTGCTTGTACTTTTGCGCCATTGCCACACACAATGTTTTTAAACACTTTTTTTGTGTCATCTAAAAATTTGCTAGATTATTAAGACACGGATGTATCACATGCTAAAAGACTGACACAGCAGTTTCCTACATGCTGTTTTCTCAGCGCTTTAACATGAGGCTAGTTTGTGTTCTTACTTCATACATTTTTATTGCCTAAATACTGCATCATGGCATATATGTAAAGCTAATAACAAAAGAGAATGTACAGTATGCTTGGTAAGTAGCACACGCTTTTTTTTAATTCTTTTTACCGAAAAAACAGTCACATTAAAAGCTGTAGTGTTCTATTTCTGTGGCAGAAGATATACTTTAACCTCTTCCTGCTGCCACACAGCATATTAGTCTTCCTGCAGCATATGCTTCAGATTGTTCTGCATCCCACCGCTTTTTCTGCTGATGCTGCCCGTAGTCTTCAGGGTCTTTCCCATCCCTGTTCCTCTTCTGTTCTCAGCCTCCTGGACGTTTCCATAGCAGCAACAAGCGATTGTAAACAGTGCATGTTCCGAACCGGAACACAGCAAAAGGAAGTGCTTGTCCACGACTGTTTTACTTTACTGCGCATGTGAGCTTCAGAACTAGCACATGCGCACTTCACATCGCTCGTTGTCACTCAAGGGAATGTCCAGGAGGCTGGAGAGAGAGGAAGAATAGGAAACGGGAGGGATCCCAAAGACTTCAACCAGCATCAGGCTTCTAATATAGCCCTCCATGGGGCTTAAAAAGTTTTTTCCCAATTCAGGGGTGTTTTTAAAGCAAACCTGTGATTTTAAATAAACAAAAAAGATAGATACCTCAGTAGAGAAAACCCTCTGGGTGCTTAAAATCATGGTAAAAGCGACCCAATCGCGATTTTTCAAAAAAATTGTGATTGCTGCGATTTTACCTAAAGTCAATGGAAGTGTTTTTTTTTTTTTTTTTAAATGCTCAGAAAGCACCGATGGTCTGACAAGTGCTCAGAAATCACTCACACAGCCACAGTGTCCACAGCCCTAAGGGTGATTATCCCTCTACTGAGTTGAGCATCTATCTATCCATCTATATCTTTAAAAAATATTTCTGTTGTCCTTTTTATCTTTCAGAGGAAGAGTTCAGAACACTTTACTTGAACCCTTTACTCTCAAGCCAGGGACTTCGCCCTATGAAGAAGGCGGTGGTCCCAAAAGACCCTCCTCCTGCAGCTTGGGACTGGAGAGAACACGGTGCTGTAACTGAGGTCAAGAACCAGGTAATAGCCTGGCTGCAGAGCACATAAACCACCACTCTTGGCTTAAACTGGGAACTTGTAGGTCTTGCTTTAGGGTCCTGTTCACACTGAAAGTAGTGCAGCACTCTACACCGTCTCTTCTCTGCTGCTGCTTCAGCTTTCCCTCCATTTACTTTGTGTGATACGGCACCTTGTGAAATAATGTATACTGACATTTTGGTATGGTGAAGACAAGCATTGGCAATTTGGCATCCCTTTTATGCTGGATGTTTTTAGGTAAATTACAGCAAATCTAGGTAGGAAAACTTCATATTTACTCGCTAAAAGCCTTTTCCATGGCTCTTCCACCTGGATCCCAATGTGTCCGGATGCCCCAGTCACTGAAAATAGCTGATCCTTAGTTCCGTGTTGTCCCAAGGGATTGTGCTTCCTGCCGGATATCCTACCCACCTTACACTGCTCCCACCATGCTCAGGCTGTGCCCATAGCTTGGCGGTACCAGGGAGACCACCTGAATCAATGTGAGTGGGAAAGGAAGTGTGGATGGAACATTTAGGCTGCTCAGACACTACATTTTTTTGTCTACTCAGGGTAGGTGAGAGAAGTGGGTTCTCTTTAAAGGGATCCTTAGGTCAGAGGGATACGGAGGCTACCCTATTTATTTCCTTATAAACAATACCACTTTCCTGGCAACCTTGCTGATCTATTTGACTGTGTGTCTGAATCGCACACCTGAAAAAAACATGCGGCAAGTGCAGTCAAACTTCAGTCAAGCATTTGATCTGTATGCTTGTTCAGGGTCTGTGGCTAAAAGTATCAGTGGCTGCGGTTCAGCAGTGCAGCTACATGGTCTGCATTATTTGAAAGAAAAATACATATGGCAACCTCTATATGCCTCTCAGGCCTGGAACCCACTATCGCAATCGCTAGTGATTTGTTATGGCGTTTTGCAAACGATTTTAGGAGTGATTTCCCTGCTCCTTTACAATTCATTAGAAACGTTCTCAAAATGCTGCATGTTCTGCAATTGCCTCAATCGCTCTAGTGGAATCTGTCCCATCCATTTACATTGGCAGAGTGTTTAGGGAAATCGCTAGCCATTGAAAGCGCTCCCTAAATGCTCAAAAAATGTTCTAGTGGGTTCCAGGCCTGAGGTCAGTTGTCCTTCAAACAATGCAAGTTGCTTGACTTTCCCCATGATCCTGTGCGGGTCAGGAAAATATGGCGTGGGGAAAAAATGGCGCACAGTGATAAATCTTTTAAAACGGTATTTATAGTTTTAAGGATATGCAGTAACTTTATTTAAAACGCTATTTATCGTTGGTCTGACCCCCGCCCCTCATGTCCTGCGGTGTCCCCCGGTTCCTGTCTGCCTCCCCCGCCCCCCCTCGCACGTCCAATTTTGTCTCCCAGTGATTTCATCTCTGCCCCGGACTGGAGTGTAATGCTACAACAGTCCTACCTAAGCAGATCTTACGAACAGCTGGTGGATGTATCTGCTCGCTGCCGCTGATGACTTTCTGATGCACCAATCACGCTGGGGGCGCTGCTCCAGAATTGCCAATCACCGCTGCTCATTTCTCTGCTCCGTCTGCTAATTGGACCCAATGCTCCCGCCTCCGAGACCATCGCGTCCAATTAGCAGACAGAGCAGAGACATGAGCAGCGGTGATTGGCAGTTCTGGAGCAGCGCCCCCAGCGTGATTGGTGCATCAGAAAGTCATCAGCGGCAGCGAGCAGATACATCCACCAGCTGTTCGTAAGATCTGCTTAGGTAGGACTGTTGTAGCATTACACTCCAGTCCGGGGCAGAGATGACATCACTGGGAGACAAAATTGGACGTGCGAGGGGGGGCGGGGGAGGCAGAAGACAGGAACCGGGGGACACCGCAGGACATGAGGGGCGGGGGTCAGACCAACGATAAATAGCGTTTTAAATAAAGTTACTGCATATCCTTAAAACTATAAATACCGTTTTAAAAGATTTATCACTGCGCCATTTTTTTCCCCACGCCATTTTTGACTGTACGCGATCCTGTGTCTCTTATACTTTTAACCATAGACTCTGAACAAGCTTGCAGCTCAGAACCTCAGTCAAGGCAAGTCTGACTGGATTAGTCAAATGCTCATTTCTGGGTTTTCAGGTTCAGACAGGACTGATGGCAAAAGATCAACAGCCAGGCTACTGGCATTGTTTAAATGGAAATACACATGGCAGCCTCTGTATCACTCTCAGGTGTCCTTTAAACTAAGGGTGCGTACAGACATGCGACTATAGTCGTTTAAAACGATCGTTACCGACGGCATTGCCCGACGATCGTTCGTAAAAAGTGCACGAACGATCATTAAAACGACCGACCAACGAGATATGTCGCTGGTAAAGAACGATCCATTCTGCCAGATCTTTTCCAACGACCATCGTTCAAAAAGTAATGTCTGTACAACGATCGGTCGTTGATCGTTCGTTCTCAAAGCTTTGCACATGCTCAAACAGTTCTTTTTGACACTTGTGTTTGAAATCAGTTTATAAATCATGTTGCGCACGCAACGCTCGTTCCAAGATAGTTCGTACACGAACGATGTTCAAAGTAGCCTTTCTTCAAACGATCATTGGCCGATACCTCCTTTAACGTCGTTCAGAACGAACGATCGTTATCGTATGTCTGTACGTACCCTAACTCAAAATCAGTATTTCACTTTTGGGTTCATACTGGAAGTTTAAATATTCTGCTATTTTCTTTAGATAATAGTAAACCTGACAAATGAAATGAAAAACCTTAGGCCACATTACATTGAAGGATAACATATTTACATGTTTCTCCTTTAAAAGCTGCTCGATTTACATATAATAAATTCCAAAAGTGTTGCTGTATATTATCATTCAGGACAATACTCCATAATTCAGCAGCTTGAACTGCTCAGATGTTTATCCAGGTGATCAGTCAGTGCCCTGCCCTGCATACCAACCATTGTTTTCAAGCAAAGTGCCTCCTCTAGAGCTAATGTGAGCTTCCAGAGACAATAACCACACCTTCAGCCACGACTTTTACAATGCAAAATATGTTTTGTACGACAAGTAAAAAACAACTATTTGTTGGCACTTTCACATTGCAAATGCAACAGTGTTTGTAGCTCTTTCTAAAGGTGCACATTAACGGTACAATTTTTCACTAAATGCGATCTTTCAATAGGATTTGAACAATCGTAACTAATTGGAAGGCAATTATCGATTCGTTCATATTTAGTGAATGATTCTTTCTTCAAATGCGACCATAAAATCCAACTTTCAGATCGATTTTATCCTATTTAGCAATCAACCAAAGAATTGTTCCTTATCAATTGCCTCCATAATCTGCAAATTTTCCATACAATTCGTTCGTAAAAAAACTGCATCGAAAGAACGCATTTGGTGAAAAAATTGTAACGTAAATGGGCACCTTAACTTGTTGAGGACCATGTCATGCCGATGGGCGTGGCTGTGGTGGCAGCCCCAGGGACGCCTAACGCCGATCGACGTAAAGTCCTGGGACGGGGATTTGCAGGAGATTGTGTGCCAATGCGCCGTGAGTCTCTGATAACAATAACAATAATATTTATATAGCGCTTTTCTCCCTGGGGACTCAAAGCGCTGTGACCCTGCATTATGCAGTCTAAAAGGCTAGGGGAAAAAAGGTGAGTTTTTAGCCTTTTTTAAAGCTGTCCAGAGAGGGAGCCTCTCGTACTGATTGTGGAAGTGAATTCCATAGAGTGTGGGCTGCGTAGGAAAAGGCCCGAGCACCAAATGTTAAGTGTATCCTGGGAATTTCATCCAGGCTGCTTCCCTAGTAAAATGATTCAAATGATTTGGTTCAAAGATCCGGATCTTTTCAATGATCCGATTCAAATGATCCGAATCCTTAGAAAGATCCGGACTTCCTATCACTAACCTGGAGCGGCTGCTTTGAGAGCTGCGTAACTCAGCTCAATCTGACGTCCAACTTTAACACCACGATGCGTTGCATTAGGGGCACGTTGTGCGACCATATCGTCCCCTAAAACGCAACGTCTTGGTGGAAAAGTAGCCTAAACCTGCAGTGGCATATTTTGTAAAAAATGGCCTGGTCTTTAGGAGGGTTTAAGCCAGTGGCCCTTAAGGCCTTGTTTCCATCTGTGCGCTTTTCAGCAACATGTATCAATCTGTAACATTGATGTGCTGATAAAAAGTGGACAAAAGCGGATAGAAGCGCACAGATGGAAACAAGGCCTAAGGCCTCGTTCACATCATTAGCGCAGATGGCTGTGCGATTGGAACGCAACGCGTCAGATCGCACGCCATCTGCGCTCCTATGCGCTGCGCTGCAGATCCTATTCATTACAATGAATGGGATCTGCGCTGCGATTCCCAAAAATGCGTGCAGCACGCGATAGCGCAATCGCGCTGCCACGCAGCGCATATGATGGGAACGGTAGAAGGGCTGTCTATGCCCTTCTACCGTTCTTGCGTGTCGCACACTATACGCGCTGCCAAAATGCGGACGGCAGCACGTATAGTCTGAACGAGGCCTAAGTGGTTAAGAAAACTTTGATGCTTCATAATGTTGGCCACACATGATACAATTTTTGATATTTCTGATATTTTCCATATTACCACTGGATCGTACATGTTTTACATTTTTTCCCGATTGGGAAAAACAGTGGTTGAAAACTCTGAACAAATTGCTTGGGTCTATAAATAAAAAAAAAATTGACAACGCTTCTCAATCTTCACAAAAATTGATCATCAGATACATCAGCTACTCTTGATTGACTTCTAGTGATAAAAACAAGATATTCAATCAGATTACTCGTACAAGTAAAACTTTTTTTTTTTTTCTTTTTAGATTTTCTTTTTCATGTTTTCAATTATTTTTTATCAAATTGTGGTTAAATTTATTTTTTCATTGTATCAAGTATGGCGGCCACCTTTAGTAAGGGACACTGGGATTGATGCACTAAATGCGGTTATATTGCAGACAGTGCATGGCAATATTACTGTTATTACTGGCAGCATTGTACCTGAGGCCGTTTTCACACTAGAAACTGGTGGTTTTGTTGCTGTGCGATCGTATCGCACCGCAACGTCAAAAACAGCCTTCTGAAATGACTGTGGCAATGTGCGGTAATCTCACTTCTGGCTGCAAGCTAAACAAGAAGTGAGGCTCTCTAGCGCTCACTTCCTGCAAATGAGAGGAGCAGCGAACAGTTTAAAATATCTATGGCACCAAAGACTTCCATGACTTCCGGTCACCGCGCATGCTGGCCATTAACGTGCAAATGCTCCAGCGTGGCAGATTGAGGACTTCAGCGGCGTGCACTGCCCAAGTATGAAATGCCCAATAGACTTTCATTGGTGTAGCGTTACCCTGCACAAAACAGGGTAACACAGTGCACCACTGTGAAAGGGGCCTCAAGATACACTTTTAGCGCAACTTGTAGGGCTTGCTCAAATACTGCGGGTCGCGCTAATATCGTAACTCACGGTACATGCTGCTAGAAGTAATGGTAATATTGCTGTGCGATGTCTGAGCACGTCAATATTACTGCACTTTTGCGCATTAGCTCACCTGTTTGCAGATTGACCCCACCGCTGCGGTAAATTTAAACTGAATTTCAAGCTAAAATAAAATAGCTCTTTACAAACACAAATTATTCGTTTTTGTGGAATTTTCATGACAGAGATCAAACAGTAGTTATTCTTCCATTAGAGCAGACTGTAATGTAAAAATATATGTTCACAGGTTTCTACTTCTATTTAGAAAGACCAGCAGCATCTTGTTTAAGTATTATGCCCTTTTATTCAACGAATCATGCTTCAGACGTTTTGCGGTATCAATCACTTTAAGCTGTCGAGTTGCTTCCAACATGTACAAATGTGAACTTCCAAACACAGGTTTATATCATGGGAACAGTAGAAAATTGAGCTCATAAAAGCGGCAGAACACTGCTGCTGTTTCCCCATTGGTCCCTGCATGCACAGACCTGATGGGGAACTGTCTTCGTAGTATTCAAATACAATCGAAACAGCGGTTAAGACCTCAAAGCGTCATTGTAAGCTTCATGATACTATGAATAAAAGAGCATAATACTGCAACAAAACGGTTCCAGTCTTTCTTCTTATAAGTCTTCACTTATGTCCTGGGTTCTGCTGGACGGAATCTGGCACGTCAAAAAGCTACAGTAGTAGAGTGCATATTCCTCACCTTTACAGTTGTACTATTCACAGGTTTCTCAGCAAAAATCATTTTCATGCTCATTTTCAGGCAGGGGGTCACACTTAAAGGAATCACACACAGTTTTCCCACATGCAGAATCCCACTGAATATGACAACCCATGTTAATCAATGGACTGGGTCACTTTTAAAGAGACACTGAAGCGAAAAAAAAATGATGATATTATGATTTGTATGTGTAGTACAGCTAAGAAAAAAACCATTAAGATCAGATACATCAGTCTAATTGTTTCCAGTACAGGAAGAGTTGAGAAACTCCAGTTGTTATCTCTATGCAAAAAAGCTATTAAGCTCTCCGACTAACTTAGTCGTGGAGAGGGCTGTTATCTGACTTTATTATCTCAACTGTAATTGAACTGTTTACCTTTCCTCTGCTAGAGGAGAGTTCATTACTTCACAGACTGTTCTGAAAGACTCATTTTGAATGCTGAGTGTTGTGTAATCTGCACATATTATAGAGTGATGCAATGTTAGAAAAAACACTATATACCTGAAAATAAAAATATGAGAATATTTTCTTTGCTGCTAATCTTCTAGTAATTATTCAGTGTCTCTTTAAAGCAGACTTGAACTGTTGCACAGGGAGAACACAGAGAAATCCACCCTGTGTGTGTTTTATAGAGAACATGGCTAATTCTCCCTTCTCAACAGGTGATGAGCTAGTGTAATTTTAGATGTCAGCTGTCTGCCGAATTCTGAAGTAATATGTAAACACAAGAGGTTAACCCTTTCTGTGCTCCCTTGATTTCAGGAAGTGCAGAATCTCAGTAGGAGTTCCATGGACTGTAATGAGGAAATGTTTTTCTTTATAATTTATTTTGTATTTTTCTAATATATTATTGAGGAATGATTAAACCGAATTTTATATACTTTATAATCAATTTGTGCAAGTCTTACGTTTTGAAGCTTCGTATATCTCACCAATTTTACTCCACTTCCAGAATTGTTAATTTATTTATAGGTTATTATGTTGTTGCTTATCTTTTAGGCCCCTTTTACACTTGCATTGCAAGGTAACGCAACAGTAATCCCAAGTTTATGGGGCCTTGCACATTAAAGCTGGCCACTAATGGTCCAATTTCTAGCGAAAAATCGTTAGAGCGATCAGAAATTCTGATCGGAAGTTAAATATTGTAATACATCATTCACTACACCATCAACGAACCAATCTTTGCTTCCTATCTATCACAACCAACAAGAAAATCCAAATTTTGGTTCATTCGGACGACATTGTTTTTCACTCATTCATAATCGATTGTGTCCACCAATTGAGATTATTTACAACCAATCCGATCAGAATTTTTGATCGCTCAAACGATATTTTGCTAGAAATTGAACCGTTAGTGACCACCTTTACCGTATCGCATCACATTGTGCTGGAAGCTTTCGAATCGCCTCCATGTGGACGGATTGCAAAGTGCTCAGCAGTGTGGCTCAGCCCTTAGTGTATTAACAGTTGTTTTAAAACAAAGTACATTTGGGCTTGGAAACAACACCTAATCAGGCATAATAAGAACATCTTGTATTTGTATTTGTGGACTTCATGGTGTACCGAGCGAATAAGTTCTTATTTTTTTCTTAACCTTAATTACATTGTGCTCTTCTTATGTACATTGTGCTCTTCTTAGGGCATGTGCGGCTCCTGCTGGGCTTTCTCTGTGACTGGGAACATTGAAGGACAGTGGTTTCTGAAGAAAGGATCACTCATCTCTCTGTCTGAACAAGGTACTGTAGCTATAATCAAGTAATATGAAATATATAAAAAGGGAACACAGACTACATAATTAATGCAAACCTGGAATTCAAGAATGTACTGGTGACACGCAGGGTGATCACTACTTAAAGCGGAACTGTAGATACATTTTAAACACACTGTTTCACTTGCCTGGCGCTTCTGCAAGCCCCCAGCAGCCGTCGTGTCCCGCGCCGCTTCTCGACAAGCCACTGTTCTCCCATCGCCAGCTACTTTGGGTTGCGCGGCTCTGGCCACGCTTATCCTTCGCATTCCATTCCGCAATAGCACTATTACAGCGGGGAACGCGAAGAAAAGATATGCGTGGCAAGGCTGCGTTGGCGTCGACTTACAAGTCGAGGAACGGAACAGAGCGGCGGGGGGAGAACAGAGGCTCGTGGAGGACCGGCGTGGGACAGGACAGCTGCTGGGGGCTTGTAGAAGCCCCAGGTAAGTGAAACCGTGTGTTTAAAATAAATCTACAGTTCCACTTTAAAGTGAATATAAAGATGGAAAAAAAAGGCAGATACTTAGCTATGGACAGGGAGGGCTCTGGATCCTATAGAGCCTTCCCTGTCCTTTCTTGTTCCCCTCATAACAGCAATGTATGTATTCGATTAATTGGTCGAATACACGTCTGTGAGCCCCCAGGATGGTTTGAAGCACTCGTGTCCCCAAGTGCTTCCTGTGACATCACCCTCCAATTCCTGTTCACTTTGCTGCAGTTTACATTCAGCCTCAGACCCTGAGGAAATCCTGAATGCATTCAGCACTGCAGTCAAAATAACATTTTGGTTTGGTTGGTGAGTCCACACACAATACAATTTCGATCTTATGTACAATCAATACAGTCTGCAATCTCATATAGAGATTGGGTTACTGCCACCAATTCGCATTAGTGTGCAAATATGCAAATCTAACCCTAACTAGTCCTAGGAAAAAGGGTACATTCAACAACCTTTCTAGAGATAGCAAAATATAACAATATCAATAAAAACCGTTATGGTAACGTTCTCTTCAGAGAAGCAGGACTCTTTCCAGAGCCATCCAGAACAAGAACTTCGTTTTATTTTATAAAAAAAAATGTGTACAGGAAATGAAGAGATTGTTAGAGTAAAATAATGGGAATAAAAGTGAAAAAATAACTGGATTCTGAGCATTTGTGTTACCATGTCCTTGTGGAATTGTAAGTCCAAACAGAAGTTAGAAAGTTCTGTCTGTAATTATTCCATGGATGAAAGCCTAAATCCTTGATGGTAAAATGAATAGGCACGCAGGTACTCTCTGCAGCCTGTGTGTCCAGCAATGCTACATAGTTACATAGTTATTTTGGTTGAAAAAAGACATACGTCCATCGGGTTCAACCAGTACAAAGTACAACACCAGCCTGCTCCCTCACATATCCCTGTTGATCCAGAGGAAGGCAAAAAAACCCTTACAAGGCAGGGTCCAATTAGCCCCAAAAGGGAAAAATTCCTTCCCGACTCCAGATGGCAATCAGATAAAATCCCTGGATCAACATCATTAGGCATAATCTAGTAATTGTAGCCATGGATGTCTTTCAACGCAAGGAAAACATCTAAGCCCCCTTTAAATGCAGGTATAGAGTTTGCCATAACGACTTCCTGTGGCAATGCATTCCACATCTTAATCACTCTTACTGTAAAGAACCCTTTCCTAAATAAATGGCTAAAACGTTTTTCCTCCATGCGCAGATCATGTCCTCTAGTCCTTTGAGAAGGCCTAGAGACAAAAAGCTCATCTGCCAAGCTATTATATTGCCCTCTGATGTATTTATACATGTTAATTAGATCTCCTCTAAGGCGTCTTTTCTCTAGATCAAATAAACCCAGTTTATCTAACCTTTCTCGATAAGTGAGACCTTCCATCCCACGTATCAATTTTGTTGCTCGTCTCTGCACCTGCTCTAAAACGGCAATATCTTTTTTGTAATGTGGTGCCCAGAACTGAATTCCATATTCCAGATGTGGCCTTACTAGAGAGTTAAACAGGGGCAATATTATGCTAGCATCTCAAGTTTTTATTTACCTTTTAATGCATCCCAAAATTTTGTTAGTTTTAGCTGCAGCGGCTAGGCATTGAGTACGATTATTTAACTTGTTGTCGATGAGTAAATCCTAATTCCTTCTCCAAGTTTGATGTCCCCTACTGTATCCCATTTATTTTGTATGGTGCTAGACCATTGGTACGACCAAAATGCATGAATTTACATTTTTCAACATTGAATTTCATCTGCCATGTATGTGCCCATATAGCCATCCTATCCGGATCCTGTTGCAATATGACACTATCTTCCTGAGAGTTGATGATTCTGCACAATTTTGTATCATCTGCAAAAATGTATCTCTTTCTCTGCTGGAGGGTGGAGATGGTAACAAGAGATGGGCAGTCTGTGACAGTACAAAATAAGATTGGAGGTTTAAAGTGGTGAATATGAATTTCAATGTGATTCTGATCTGCACACAAGAATGTTACGATATATTGTTAGTTCATTATGTGATAGCTGAAGCAAACCTGCCATCAAAGTGTACAGTATTCATAAATAGTCTGCCATAATGTAAAAATAATATAAGAATATAGAGACTGGTCAGTGATACCGAGGCACATTCTGTTTTCACCTGCAGAACTAGTGGATTGTGATGGTGTAGATAAGGCCTGCGGAGGAGGACTTCCAGAAAGTGCATATGAAGCCATTGAAAAGCTGGGTAGGTGACTGTATTTATAGTACCTTTTTGCTTTTGGTGCTTTTATTGCTTGCTTGCTGCTGCATTATTTTGAGCTTAACCTCAGATACAGGGTAAGTTCAAAGCTAAATGACTTTAAACTGTAAGAAATTCAGGGACTCTGTCAGGCTGTGGCAGATAGTAATGTTCCAGCACACAGAGTTACCTCTAAGGAGTTCAAGGCAAGACTCCCTAAGGGCCCTTTTCCACCTGCAATCGCTAGCGTTCACGCTGAACGCTAGCGATTGCTGAATCGCAAAACCGGCGATTCCCCCGACGTTTGCGGCCGCGATTTTGCTATGCTATGCACTACATAGCAAAATCGCGGCAATTATCGCTCCGCCGCGCGTTCGCGTTCCCGACAAAAGCGAATCGCGGTAGTGGAAATGACCTACCGCGATTCCTATGTTAAAAAGCAAACCGTAGCGATTGTAAAATCGCTAGCGGTTTGCGGTTTTGCGATTCAGCCAGCGCTGGTGGAAAAGGGCCCTAACACTGCTGGGTGGCCCCTTGAACGCGTCCCAATGGCTGCAGCTCTTGAGCGCTTTGAGTCCAACAGGAGAAAAGCGCTATACAAATGTTCAGATTATTATATTTATTATACAGAATATTCATATGTAGGGTTGTTTTCTCCAGACATTCTCTCAAGGCAGTATGTTAGGAACATAGACAGAGAATGCTAGGATGGAACGCAGGAGTGACTGGAAACACTTACCCTGCATAAATGGCAACGTCATTCTCTGTTCATCTGTGTAGGCCAGACATGTGAAGTAAGACATTACCACACCTTTGCTTTCTTGTAATCCTAGCCATGTTGTGTATGAATCAGTAAGACTGGCTGCACTGTATTGCCCTGCATAGACCTTGCGGCGGTCAACGTGAGTCTAGCTCCGGGTTACCGTTCTGAGCTGTAATTTTGTCATAGATAATGGTTCTAGGACTTTGTAGACTGTATGTTGTGAACATTTTTGGAAGAGCAAAATCACCCAATAACAGCACGAAACTGGTTACAAAAATGAATAACAAATCTTTATTGAAGAAGTAACACACATATAAAAATCCTAAAACGAACCATCGGAGGCGCCCAAAGATAAACTCTAATCTCTAAATTGTACTGTATAGGAGTAGATAAATCTTACCTCCATAAAAGAACAAACCACATGGGTAAATATAACAGTTTAATGATGCAAAGTAAGAATGCATTTCACGGGTGCTAGCAGAGAGAGGGGCACCCACATCCGTGACTGCTGCAAACTTAGGCACTTGCTGACCTGTGAAACGCGTTGTCTTATCGTGCATCATTAAACCGTTATATTTACCCATTTAGATTGTTCTTTTAATTTAGAGATTAGAATATATCTTTGGGTGCCTCCGATAGTTTGTTTTAGCATTAGTTCTACCCTTCAGGGTTGAGTAGTGGACACCTCATGTCACAATAACCCAGGGAGAGTGACCAACCAATACCTGCACAGCAGACCTGGACTAACGAGCAGGAATGGTCAAGTTCCCCTAAGCTCTGTCAGTGGTTGCAGGAGTGCAACACATCCTTGTGAGTATAAATCACTACACTATCCTCGGCCATATATCCTAACGATACTGCACTATTGGGCTCCTGGTCTCTCTCATTGCAGGATCTTGGCGGTTGGAAGTTCAACCACAAAGAGCCACCTTGAATCTACACATATAAAAACTATTAAAAATCACCTAACACTTAGGTCATGGTGATACCAAGTGATTACTATAACCAAGGGATTAAATGTATGAATAACAACTCTCCTCCACAATCTGAATGCTAAAATATGTATATATACATATATTATCAAATGATTACTAAATCACCTAAAAAGGGTCATAAAGTGTGATTCTAACGGTAATACTGTATTTATAGCAATGATAGCCAATACATAATAAAGTGCTATCTGCAAATCCTGGAAAAAGTGCAGCCTGTGCAAAGCTAACTAGTAGCATGAACAATCGGACAACAGTGGTGCACCCGATGGCTTCGGCATAGCTCCCAACTGTCCATCTTTTGGAGGGACAGTCCCTCTTTGGGAGCCTTGTCCCTCTGTCCTTTCCTCCTCATTTGTCCCTCTTTTAGCAATTTGTCCCTCTTTCTATGTAAATATATATATATATATATATATATATATATATATATTTCTCTACTAAAAAATGTGTTTGACTCTAAACTTTATTCACATCCTTTAAATTGATATTTTACTAATTTTAAAATCTTAATATGAAGAAAAATGAATCAGGATAGAAAGAACCAATGTGGTTTGAATCATAGAACAACTTATTTTTCTTATGAAATCTTTGATACGCGTGATTAGAGGTGTGACGGGTGCGTGATCAGGGGTGTGGCCGGGGCGTGCTTAAGTGTCCCTCTTTCTCATCTCAAAAAGTTGGGAGGTATGGCTTCGGGTGCATGGTGGTCTAGTACTCCTCTCTTCTTGCATGTACTTTTCTCCATTCGTGGCCTCCTTTTTCTCACTGCACCACTGTTTGATCCTTCATGCTATGAGTTAGTTTTGCACAGACTGCACTTTTTTAAGGTCATTTCTAATTGTGTTTATATGTGTGTTACCTCTTCAATAAAGATCTGTTATTCATTTGTGTACCAGTTTGGTACTGTTATTGGGTGCTTTTGCTTTTCCAAAATATTTAAGTGGTTTGCTCTTAGAACACTCTGGTTCCAGTACACCTTTCTTGCTACCTTATTGATAGTATGGTGCTAGTCCAAATTTTCAGTTGTCTGTAATGAACATGTACTGGGCATTTCTTTTCATAAGTTGCCTGTTTATCCTACACTGCTTCCTGAGTCATGGGCTCTCTTCTGTTGCTCATTTGGGTCTTGCAGGCATCTGTGTAACACACCAAGCTTAGCTGTAATAACCTGCAGAGACGCATGGCTGCTTCTTCAATTGTATGCTCTAGGTTTTTACAGAAGAGATTCTATTGATTAGTTAGTTAGTGTACTTTCTGGTCTCTTAACAGTTTTTGAGTTTTCTCATTTCCTGTGTAGTGAGCCCCTGGTGCATAAACAGAAGCTGTAGTGTTCCTGAATGTCCATTGCTGTCAGTATGTAGTATGCAGTAGAGATGGTCAATGAGAAGCAAATAATTGAAGCTTTCATGTAAATATTATGCACTTTAGAACTGGATCAATCCTATGCACATCCTGAAGATTCTGCTTGGTCCAAGCTACAGTATATGCAGTTTGAATATAAACCGAATGTATAAGCATTGTATTGATATTTTGTAGTGAACTACCACAGCTGTCATAATGCACTCCATGCAGTGGCGGACACAGCCAGCAGTGGGCCCCTGTGCAAAATTGTAATTGTGGGCCCCCTACGACCTACGACCTTCAAAATATGGGGGTGGCTACAACCTGCGGCGCGCAAAGCGCGTCGCGGTGTGGATAGAGCCGCGGCAAAAAATGGGCGTGGCAATGACCGAATGAGGGCGGAGCTAACTGTAACTTAAAGCGAACCCGGGGTGAGGGTTTATTTCCTTTTAAACAATACTAGTTGCCTGGCGGCCCTGCTGATCTATTTGGCTGCAGTAATAAACTGAATTACACCAGCAATAAGCATGCAGCTAATCTTCTCAGTTCTGACAATATTGTCAGAAACCCCTGACCTGCTGCATGCTTGTTCAGGGTCTATGGTTGAAAGAATAAGAGGCAGAGGACCAGCACGGCAGCCAGGCAAATGGTATTGCTTAAAAGGAGAGAAATATGGCAGCCTCAAGATTACTCTCAGCTCAGGTTCCCTTGAAAAGTGCAACGCAAAGACAGTGGGCCCAAGTTTTGGTGACCCTTTCCCCAGAAAATTCACATAATTGTGCAGGTTTTCTCAAGAAAATACACATCATGTCGGCAGATATGCCCAGAAAATACGTGCAATCATGTCGGCAGATATGCCCAGAAAATACGTGCAATCAAGTCGGCAGATATGCCTAGAAAATATGTGCAATCATGTCGGCAGATATGCCCAGAAAATACGTGCAATCATGTCGGCAGATATGCCCAGGAAATACGTGCAATCATGTCGGCAGATATGCCCAGAAAATACGTGCAATCATGTCGGCAGATATGCCCAGAAAATACGTGCAATCATGTCGGCAGATATGCCCAGAAAATACATGCAATCATGTGGCAGACCTGCCCAGAACATACACCTGCTAATATAAATAAAAAAAACAAAAACATTTACTCACCTGCAGCAGCAGACCTCCTGTCCCAGCCTCCATCCGGCGCTCAGCTCCCATGGGTGGTTGGGTGGGTTGGTAGCTAGGTAGCCTGGTGGGTAGGTAGCCTGGTGGGTGGGTTGGTAACTAGCCCGGTGGGTAGGTAGGTAGCCTGGTGGGTGGGTAGCCGGGTGGGTGGGTGGGTAGGTAGCCTGGTGGGTAGGTTGGTAACTAGCCCGGTAGGTAGCCGGGTGGGTGGTTAGCTAGGTAGCCGGGTGGGTAGGTAGGTAGGAAGCCTGGTGGGTGGGTAGGTAGCTGGGTGGGTAGGTAGGTAGGAAGCCTGGTGGGTGGGTAGGTAGCCGGGTGGGTAGGTGGTTAGGTAGCCGGGTGGGTAGGTAGGTAGCCGGGTGGGTAGGTAGCCTGGTGGGTGGGTAGGTAGCCGGGTGGGTGGGTAGGTAGCCGGGTGGGTGGGTAGGTAGTCGGGTGGGTGGTTAGGTAGGAAGCCTGGTGGGTGGGTAGGTAGCCGGGTGGGTAGGTAGGAAGCCTGGTGGGTGGGTAGGTAGCTGGGTGGGTAGGTGGTTAGGTAGCCGGGTGGGTAGGTAGGTAGGAAGCCTGGTGGGTGGTTACGTAGCCGTGTGGGTAGGTAGGTAGGAAGCCTGGTGGGTGGGTAGGTAGGTAGCCGGGTGGGTAGGTGGTTAGGTAGCCGGGTGGGTAGGTGGGTAGGTAGCCTGGTGGGTGGTTAGGTAGCCGGGTGGGTGGTTAGGTAGTCGGGTGGGTGGTTAGGTAGGAAGCCTGGTGGGTGGGTAGGTAGCCGGGTGGGTAGGTAGGAAGCCTGGTGGGTGGGTAGGTAGCCGGGTGGGTAGGTGGTTAGGTAGCCGGGTGGGTGGGTAGGTAGGTAGGAAGCCTGGTGGGTGGTTAGGTAGTCAGGTGGGTAGGTAGGTAGGAAGCCTGGTGGGTGGGTAGGTAGGTAGCCAGGTGGGTAGGTGGTTAGGTAGCCGGGTGGGTAGGCAGGTAGCCCTTTGAGTACCTATCCGGGTGGGGGGCCCGACTCCTACCCTCCCTCCCTCCCTTCCTTCCACCCTCCCTCCCTCCCTTCCTTCCTTCCTCCCTCACCTCGAGGGGCCCCCCTCCCGATATGCGGGGCGGGAGAGCGGCAAATACAGGAAGTCTTCAGGGCTCTCCAGGCAGACGCTAGAGGCTCAGCCGCTTGGTCTCCAATATGTCTCCAATATGTCTCCAACTCTGTCGACATATTGGAGACCAAGCGGCTGAGCCCTCTAGCGCATGCCTGGAGACCCGGATTTGCCGCTCTCCCGCCGCGCATACCGGGAGGGGGCCCCCCGAGGTGAGGGAGGGAGGGAGGATAGGAGTCGGGGCCCTCCGGGGAAAAAAAATAATAAAAAATATATATATATTAAAAAAAAAAAAATACTTAATGGGCCCCTGAAGAAAACGGAACTTCAGGGGCCCTCGTGCGGCGGCACGGCCTGCACGGCCGTATGTCCGCCACTGACTCCATGCATGTATGGATTGCTGTTCCTCCATTAAACATAGCCTATAAATATCCCCTCTAACTATGTACACTCTGCAGTGGCAACACCCACCTGGCATGAGTGCTCAAGCTTTGTGGCTCCAGCATAATACTGAACTGTTCTGTTCGACCTTCCTTTGTGCCTGAAAACCATCCTCCACTTCTGCCACTGGGGGCTGCTGTTGTGGAATGGGAAAGTCTTGTGACGGAAGTCCAGCCTTGTGCCTGTAATACAGCCATATGGGAGACGGCTCAGGCACTGAATGGCACTTGTACTTTCATACATGAACTCAGTTGTTGTTGTTTTTATTATACAGTATAATCTCGTTAAATAAACTCTGATGTAGTAAACATTTGGGTATAATAAACTACCTCTCCAGGTCCCGGCCAATCTCCATTGTACATCTATAGTAGCAACGCCTGGTATAGTAAACTCTGATATAATAAAGCTTCTGTTATAGTAAACATGGTTTTTGGCCCCTACGTGATGCTGATTTTGGATGTAATAAAAAGTGGGCAGTGCATGCATCATACAGTATGCCAGTGTGAAACCCATGGTTGGCTGTTCTCTTCAGGCTGGCTGAAAATGAGTTGATGCCTGTTAACATTTATCATGATTGGCTGCATTTTGAAGACAGGCTTCATGATTGGCTCAAGTGTGAGCAGAAAGTTTTGCAGGACATGTGGTGCAAGTCCCGCTCACAGAGGTATCGGAGCCACTCACCGTAAGCATGCAGTAGGAAAGACAACAGGCCGGGCACCAGCTGAGTTACTATGGCAATTTATTTCATCCCATCCAGTGACAGATACAGAAGAAATCAGGCAGCAGGCCTAACAGCCGTTTCGCAAGCTTACAATGCTTGCTTCCTCAGAGACCCAGCCACCGTAAGCGTGTGGCTGCCTCTATTCAGTGAAGTCTGGAATTTTAAGGATCCCTGGATACTGTACCAGCAATATGTATAGCCTGGCTATGCAGCCCTAAGGTATACTTAACCTTGTAGTCCACCAAATGTGTAAGTGCTTGTATTGTACCTGCAATGGGAGGACAAATTTGGTCATTTGCAGCAGAGAATGCACCAGGGCATGCTGGGCCATTTCCAGGACAATTTCTGATATAGTAAACCACTTTTCCTGGTCCCTTGGAGTTTACTTTAACAAGATTATACTGTAACTGGAACTTCACATCCATGATTTGGTTAGTAAAGAAACACACACAGAATCCAGCTGCCTTTGTAGATATTATAGGTATTTATTTATGGTAAGGTTACTTCTTACTTTAGTATGCCTTTGAACTCATTGTCGGAATCTCCAGGGACCCCATAGGGCAGGGATGTCCAAAGTCTGGCCCAAGGATCAAACGCAGCCCACCGAGCCTATCCAGTGACCCCTAAGGCTCTTGATAGATTTTAATTGAATTCGGCCCACAGGCCACTGCTGTGGCACCTCAGGCATTAATATTTAGGGCCAACCTGTATCACATCTCTCCCTCTCCTTCTGCTCTCTTGCAGTCCCATAGGAATTAGTATAGAACTATAAAGAAATGGCCACCGGAGTGTACACTCAGTATACACTACAAAATGTTGGCCATTTTTTGTAGTCCTATAGTGATTACTAGATATGATCAATAATATGCAAATATTTCTGAGTTTATGCAAAACTCAGGCATTGCAATACTCTGACAGCTCTAAGCATAACTCAGGGAGGCAGAGGCATGATGAGATTTGTAGTTTTGCCACAGCTGGAGTGCCAAGGTTAGCCATCACTTGTGTAGATGGTTCGCTATACTGTGGGGGGGGGGGGGGGGGGTATTACCACCCTATATCTGTAAGTATTGTGGTATAGTAAAGCGCTCAATGCCTAGCAGTGATAAATCAGACAGATATACAGGCAATATTAGTACAACATTAAGCAGCGTAGGACCACTTTCATATGATTCGAATAGTCCAACATATTAAGTCCACTACGTTGACACTTATCCAGACAGGTTCCTATTAAATAGTGTAAAATCCGCTCACCAAATCCAATTGCTGATCGGTTACGATCAGCAGAAAACAGCTCAATATCAAAGGGATTCCTCACAACACTTGAAACTTCTTCCTATAATAGCTCAAAACAAACAGAGGAATAAATATAGCGTAATCCTGTTTCTTCCTGATGACACTCCTCCCCTTTGCTGACCCTGGTCTGTTGCAGGGTCAGCAAAGGCATCTGGTGGGCGTGTAATCTTTAATTATTGCACACTAAGGAGAGTTATTACACAGTGGGAGCACGGTGACTGTTGCACTGGTGAAGGGAAGGAGTGTCATCAGGAAGAAACAGGATTACGCTATGTGTATCCCTCTGTTTGTTTTGAGCTATTATTAGGAAGAAGTGCCAAGTGTCGTGAGGAACCGCTTTGATATTGAGCTGTTTCTGCTGATCGTAACCGATCAGCAATTGGATTTGGTGAGCGGATTTTACACTATTTAATAGGATACTGTCTGGATAAGTGTCAACGTAGTGGACTTTATATGTTGGACTACATGAATCATATGAAAGTGGTCCTACGCTGCTTAATGTTGTACTAATATTGTCTGTCTATCTGTCTGATTTATCACTGATGTTGAGCGCATTACTACGCCACAATACTGTACCTAGGGGCAATCAGAAAAAATGTATTTAATTTTTCTAGTTTGGCCCCCTAGCTATCTCAAGACCGGTGATAAATAAGCCCTTGGTCCAAAACGTTTGGACACCCCTGCTATAGGGGATTTGCAGAGGTGTCACGGTACATGTAATGATGACTATACCTTGTCTGATTGTTTAGTAACTGGTATGATCTGTAATATTTTGTAACTGTAAAGAAAAAATTAGGTAGACGTCTCCTACAAAAAAAAAAAAAAATCCAGATTGACTAAGAGTCACACCAGAATGAGCCAACAATCCCGTTGATGCATCCATCCTGCTGAGATTACTCATCTTCCTTAATTAAAGTGCCTGGAGCAGAGGTGCAGTCTAACCCTGCGCTCACACTGTTCCCTTTCTGCATATCTGATTATACACTATTTGACAAAACATTGCACAAGTCCTTGAGTGTGAAGACATTCCATTCTGAACTTAAGGACACAGAACATCATACAGCCGAGTGCAATTTTGTTTTAGGTTAGTCTGGATCTCAAATTAGGACTGCATTATTTTCATTCACCTGAAAAAAAATATTTTCTACTGAAGAATAAAACTGTGTACAGCAAAGTCCCCTGTATACTTGTGATTGGCCAAAAAAAGCACAACAGCCTCCCCTCCCCCCCCCCCCATCCCAGCAGAAAATACTTACTGAGCCTTCAGGCGCCGGTTTCTACCCTTTTTGTAGCTCCTAGCGGCTTTCCAGCTTCCTCTGTGTACGGCTCCCAGCATGTCGCCTGACCCACATTTAAAGGGAACCTTAACTGAACGGGGGGTAAAGAGTTTCACTTACCTGGGGCTATTACCAGCCCCCTGCAGCAGTCCTGTGCCCTCGGCGGTGCTCTGGAATCCTCTGGTCCCCCGCTGTCACTTAGTTTCGTTTTTGACGACTCACCAGTCGCTGGCCGCCATGCGTATTATTGGACGCATTCACCAATGCAATTAGCGCTATTGCGGACCGCAACGCGTACAAAAATACGCGTTGCCGCATATCTACGCGTGCGGTCCGCAATAGCGCTAATTGCATTGGACGAGTTTTGGAATTAACATAACTTTTAAGGAAGCAAGAAATTTCAGGCAGATTTCATGAAAGCATTTGGTTTGCCTGAAATCATGTTGTGTTTCTGTTCGATGTGTAGAACTGTAAACTGAGATAGCTCATCTCTGATCCACATTATCCTCACTGCCCTTGGAGTCCCTCACTGTATTTTCACACTAAGCTCTGTGTGTCGGCCTTTGCTGCAGGAGGCTGCACACATCACAGAACCATCACAGAACCATCACAGAACCATCAGACCAGGAAGCTTGCAATGACTAGGCTGTGCCATCTGACATTTTCTGATTGCAGAATGTGCCATACATTTATTTCACGTAAGGTCTGCAGTCACATTTTACATTGAAACACATTTTTTAGGTGTTTTGCATTAATAAAATGCATGTGCTTGTTGAGCTTAACTTGTAAGAATCAGGTAAAGCATTACTGACAAGTGTTCCTAAAGCAATACCATGAAAATGACAGATGCCACGTAAGATGTCACATTACAGAAAGACATCATGTTAAGTCTGCATTTGTGTAAGAATTTGTGTGATCTGCAGATCTCTCAACTTTTTGAAATTAGAAAGAAGTGCACTTAAGCCACGCCCCTGCCACACTCCTAACCACATCCCCAGCACACCACTAGGTTTCATAAGAAAAATATGTTGTTTATAATTGAAATCACTCTTCTGTCCTGGTTCATTATCCTTCATATTAACATTTGAAAATAAATATATCAATTTAAAGGATGGGAATAAAGTTCACATTGGTGCTGTGGGGAGGGCAATGCTAGAAATACTTAAGATTAGCAGAATTCAGCAATCATTCAGCTCGCCCTGCGCCCAACTCGCCAGCGGGGTACATATACATACACCTCATCATTTCAGCCAGAAGAGCTGTTACACCACACATGCCAGCACTGAGCTTCAGCAGGCCCTAATAAGTATAAATGCTTTCCAAATATTCAACTTTAAAGCGGAACTGAAGATAATCTAAAGAGTTTCACTTACCTGGGGCTCCTGCAAGCCGATTGCAGCCGTCCTGTGCCGCACCGGTCCTCCATGATCCACCATTCTCCTGCCTCCAGCTACTTTCGGTTTTGCCGTCGTGCCACTGTGCCTGTGTGGCTCTGGCCAAGCGTATCCTTCTTCTCGTTCCAGTCCGCAATAGCGTTATTGCAGACGGGAACACGTAAAAAGGATAAGCTTGGCAGCCCCTCGACTTACCAGTCGAATAACGAAGCTAGCTGGCGGCAGGGAACGGAGGATCGTTGAGTAGCACCGTGGGACAGGGGGGCTGCAAGGGTCATGCAGAGAAGCCCCAGGTAAGTGAAACTCTTTATTTTTAGATTATTTTCAGTTCTGCTTTAAATCTTCTTAAACCTACTCAGTTTTTGTTTATACATATATATATGAGTTATGAATTGATGTGACAAGTACGGTACAAATGCCCCTGAACCATCAGAGGTGTCCTCCAGGGTCAGGAACCTTGCATTACGGATCACTGCTCAGAATAAATGCTGTAGAGTTCCTGTAGTTATTTTCAGTCTTGCTGCATAGGCATGCTGCTGCATATGTTGTGATGTTCACAATACAAATTCCCAGGGTAGGCTCTGCACTCCACGTGGTATAAACTCTCGAGATTGCCAAAGCTGATAGGTGGCGGGCACACCTCCAAAAATCATCAAAGGGTTCATTTAGCAGTATAATCAACGGATAAGTACAGCAAACAAAAGATCTTTTTATTCTTCATGTAGACATTGCTAAATGATTAAAGATGCCTTGTTTTCACTGTAGTCTCCTTTAAGATCTGTGTATTCACTGCAGGCGCAGCAGTATGAGAAATATCATAGTTTTCAGATCCCTAAGATCTCTAGCCCTTACACCTTTTACATAACACAACCTTCCTAGTTTTGGGTGATACAATTTAAAAAAGGAATTATTAATGTTAAATAAAGTAAACCAGAGACTTCGGTATGCAAAGTTTTTTACTTACCCGGGGCTTCCTCCAGACCCAAAAGCATGGATGCGCCCCTCGCAGTCCTCCCGCAGTCCATTGTTCGTCTGCAATCATCCCAGTAACTGGCTCAGTCGGGTCCAGTCTGGGTCTTCTGTGCATGCGCGGACCTCCCGCGCATGTGCAGTAGACCCGGACTGACGTGACAGAGCCAGTTACTGGGGATGATTGCCACTAAACGGAGGACAGCGAGGGGCTCATCCATGCTTATGGGTCTGAAGGAAGCCCCGGGTAAGTAAAAAACGTTGCATACTGAAGTCTCTGGTTTACTTTAAAGAACCACTATGATAATAAACTGTAAAATTTTAAATTCATGCGTACACATACAGAGCTGTGAAAAACTATTTGCCCCCTTCCTGATTTCTTATTCTTTTGCATGTTTGTCACACTTAAATGTTTCTGCTCATCAAAAACTGTTAACTATTAGTCAAAGATAGCATAATTGAACACAAAATGCAGTTTTAAATGATGGTTTTTATTATTTCGTGAGAAAAAAAACTCAAAACCTACATGGCCCTGTGTGAAAAAGAAATTGCCCCCTGAACTTAATAACTGGTTGGGCCACCCTTAGCAGCAATAACTGCAATCAAGCGTTTGCGATAACTTGCAACGAGTCTTTTACAGCTCTCTGGAGGAATTTTGGCCCGCTCATCTTTGCAAAATTGTTGTAATTCAGCTTTATTTGAGGGGTTTCTAGCATGAACCGCCTTTTTAAGGTCATGCCACAACTCTCAATAGGATTCAGGTCAGGACTTTGACTAGGCCACTCCAAAGTCTTCATTTTGTTTTTCTTCAGCCATTCAGAGGTGGATTTTCTGGTGTGTTTTGGTTCATTGTCCTGCTGCAGCACCAAAGATTGCTTCAGCTTGAGTTGACGAACAGATGGCCGGACATTCTCCTTCAGGATTTTTTGGTAGACAGTAGAATTCATGGTTCCATCTATTACAGCAAGCCTTCCAGGTCCTGAAGCAGCAAAACAACCCCAGACCATCACACTACCACCACCATATTTTACTGTTGGTATGATGTTCTTTTGCTGAAATGCTGTGTTACTTCTACGCCAGATGTAACGGGACACGCACCTTCCAAAAAGTTCAACTTTTGTCTCGTCGGTCCACAAGGTATTTTCCCAAAAGTCTTGGCAATCATTGAGATGTTTTTTAGCAAAATTGAGACCAGCCTTAATGTTCTTTTTGCTTAAAAGTGGTTTGCGCCTTATCTTCCATATCTTCCATGCAGCCCGTTTTTGCCCAGTCTCTTTCTTGTGGTGGAGTCGTGAACACTGATGTTAATTGAGGCAAGTGAGGCCTGCAGTTCTTTAGATGTTGTCCTGGGGTCTTTTGTGGTCTCTCGGATGAGTTTTCTCTGCGCTCTTGGGGTAATTTTGTTCGGCCGGCCACTCCTGGGAAGGTTCATCACTGTTCCATGTTTTTGCCATTTGTGGATAATGGCTCTCACTGTGGTTCGCTGGAGTCCCAAAGCTTTAGAAATGGCTTTATAACCTTTACCAGACTGATAGATCTCAATTACAGTACTTTTGTTCTCATTTGTTCCTGAATTTCTTTGGGTCTTGGCATGATGTCTAGCTTTTGAGGTGCTTTTGGTCTACTTCTCTGTGTCAGATAGCTCCTATTTAAGTGATTTCTTTATTTCTTGAACAGGTGTGGCAGTAATCAGGTGTGATAAACCACAGTTAAGTTATTTTTTTTAACAAGGGGGTCAATCACTTTTTCACACAGGGCCATGTAGATTTGTAGTTTTTTTTCTCACTAAATAATAAAAAACATCATTTAAAACTGCATTTTGTGTTCAATTATGTTATCTTTGACTAATAGTTAACGGTTTTTGATGAGCAGAAACATTTAAGTGTGACAAACATGCAAAAGAATAAGAAATCAGGAAGGGGGCAAATAGTTTTTCACATCACTGTACATATAGGTTTTATTTATTTTTTTCCAAGGTAAAATGCACTGTAAATGAATTTTTCCTATGTAGCTGTCACTTACACTTGGCACCATTAATATGACAGCTCTGAACCCACAAGTTTTAGGTCCGGTGCACACCTAAAAGCGCTAGTGTAATCGCAAACGCTCAGGGCTTTTAGAAGTTATTTTTCAAGATGATTTTAGGCATGTGCCTTTTCTATTTATACCTAACGATTTTTGGAGTGTTTTTGGGTAGCATTTTTTTTATGTACAGTACAGCTGCTAGTGAACTGGTTTTGTAACAAAAACGCTTGTAAAATCGCTCTGATCTAGCGCTTTTCAGAGCGATTTTCCACTTTCATATACTTAAAGGGAAGGTTCAGGGAAACCTGTAAAAAAATAAAAATCCCTATCCACTTACCTGGGGCTTCCTCCAGCCCGTGGCAGGCCGGAGGACGTCCGATGACGTCAGCACGCCCGCGTGGGACGCAGAAGAGCCCGTCCTTGGAGCGCAGAAGAGCCCGACCTGGCAGCCGGCCTGGCCAGGTCGGGTCGGCCACCGAAGACGACCGGAAGCCTCTGGAGCGGCGGCGAGGGCACCTCCTGCCTGCCACGGGCTGGAGGAAGCCCCAGGTAAGTGGATAGGGATTTTTATTTTTTTACAGGTTTCCCTGAACCTTCCCTTTAACATTGAGGCTGAATTGCTACAGTAATCCTCAGAAATGCTGCTCCTGTGTGATCCACCCCATTCTATTACATTAGCCAAGCACTTTTTAAAGTTTCCTTTATTTCTTTCAAAAGTGCTTTAACCTCCTTGCCGGTCCAAAAAATCCAGCAAGGAGGCAGTGCCGCACTTTTTTTAAATTTTTTTTTTTTTAAATCATGTAGCGAGCCCAGGGCTCGCTACATGATAGCCGCTGAGCGGCGGCATCCCCCCACCCACTCCGATCGCCTTCGGCGATCAGAGTATGCAGGAAATCCCATTGAGAACGGGATTTCCTGCAGGGCTTCCCCGGTCGCCATGGCGACGGGGCGGGATGACGTCACAGGGAACCCCGATCCACCCCTCAGCGCTGCCTGGCACTGATTGGCCAGGCTGCGCAGGGGTCTGGGGCGGGGGGGAGGGGCGGCGCGGCGGGTAGCGGCGAATCGGCGGCGAGCTGCGGCGATCGTGTACTACACGCAGCTAGCAAAGTGCTAGCTGCGTGTAGGAAAAAAAAATTATGCAAATCGGCCCAGCGGGGCCTGAGAAATCCTCCTGCGCAGGTTACCCCGAACTGAGTTCGGGATAACCAGCAAGGAGGTTAAGCCATTATTGCAAGGACATCCGTATTAAAGTGGACCTGAACTCTTGCACAGGACAGAAGGAAAACTAAGAGAAATGCCTCCTGGATGTATTTAGAGAGTTTAGCCTGTCTAATTCCTTCTCATCTGTGACTAATCACAAGTAATTTGATCTCTCCCCTGTGTCACCTGACTGCCATGGCAAATAAGGAAGATAAGCTCACAGGATGTTAATATGTCTGCTTCCATGAAAGCAGGAAGTAGAAACAGTGGAGATGTATATTAAGATTTCTATCAGCTGTAACTAAAATGTCTTTAGGTTATTATGCTGTTGTGTATCTTATAGAGCAGAGAGGAAATTCACAGTTCATGTCCACTTTAAAATGTAAATCACGTCACTGCGTTTCCACTAGCGCAATATGTTTCTCGCTAACGTGTAGTTTGCGGTTCACTACCGTTCATTGTAACTAAATGGAACGTGCAGGCACACACACAAAAAAAAGTCACACCAAAATACAGAAAGAAAGCTTAATTTTTCTCTCCCTTTGAGACTGATAAGTAGCTAATGTTGTTGTCCTCCATGCAGTTAGGCCTTTCTTGTACTTGCAAAGGTTGCCAGCTAGACCAGCAGATGGCGCTCTAGACAAACATCTCATTTTCATTTCTGGCATCTTGTATTTTACCAAAAATATATAAAAAAGGACATTTTCGCAGTAAGCCTTATGAATGAAATATAAAATGAAAAACAAAACACAATACAGCACGGCATGTGGTTCTGTATGAAGGATTTGTCTTTTATCTGTAATATCTCTCTTGTCATTATTGTTCTGTAGGCGGATTGGAGACTGAAAAGGATTACAGCTATCAGGGGCACAAACAACGCTGCAGCTTCTCCACCAACAAAGTGTCAGCTTATATCAACAGTTCTGTGGAGATTCCACAAGACGAGACACGTAAGTGGGAAATCGCTGTGGCTTCTGGCTATTCTATCCTCCATGCTACACCCAAGCAACGCTTGATGTGATTAAGTACAATGTTGCTGTACAGAGAGAAAGGATAATCTTCAGCGCTACAGAAATGGCGTGGAAAGAGAGCTGCCAGGGAAGCAATGACAAGCTGCACGCTAAAGCCACAAAGGGATTTTCATGGAATTAAAAAACAATATTCTTGCCTGGTAAACACGTAAAACTGTTAAACAGTCTTCTTAAAGGGCACAAATATGTCCATATGAGATAACAACCCTAGGTGGATAAACCCTCCAATAGATCTGATCATGCAGGCCTAGACTCCACAGCACTCCACCTCAGACATAGACCACCACCTCACCCTCAGAAGTGGGAACTCACCATTAACATTGACCCTCAGTTAAATGGCTCAGTAGCACATCTGGGGTCATCAGGCGGCCCCCTGCCACCTTCACGATCCTCACTATCTGTCTTCACTCTTGTACATTATTGCCCTCTCATAGGTCAAATCACCTCAAATAGACAATTTCAGACCCACTGTAGCATAACACTGCTCAGATCCTTACTCTTACCCTGCTTCCATACCTTTCATAGTTACATAGTTATTTTGGTTGAAAAAAGACATACGTCCATCAAGTTCAACCAGTATAAAAAACGTTTTTCCTCCATGCGCAGATCATGTCCTCTAGTCCTTAGAGAAGGCCTAGGGACAAAAAGCTCATCCGCCAAGCTATTATATTGCCCTCTGATGTATTTATACATGTTAATTAGATCCCCTCTAAGGCGTCTTTTCTCTAGACTAAATAAACCCAGTTTATCTAACCTTTCTTGATAAGTGAGACCTTCCATCCCACGTATCAATTTTGTTGCTCGTCTCTGCACCTGCTCTAAAACTGCAATATCTTTTTTGTAATGTGGTGCCCAGAACTGAATTCCATATTCCAGATGTGGCCTTACTAGAGAGTTAAACAGGGGCAATATTATGCTAGCATCTCGAGTTTTTATTTCCCTTTTAATGCATCCCAAAATGTTGTTAGCTTTAGCTACAGCGGCTTGGCATTGAGTACGATTATTTAACTTGTTGTCAATGAGTACTCCTAAGTCCTTCTCCAAGTTTGATGTCCCCAACTGTATCCCATTTATTTTGTATGGTGCTAGACCATTAGTACGTCCAAAATGCATGACTTTACATTTGTCAACATTGAATTTCATCTGCCATGTATGTGCCCATATAGCCATCCTATCCAGATCCTGTTGCAATATGACACTATCTTCCTGAGAGTTGATGATTCTGCACAATTTTGTATCATCTGCAAAAATAGTAACATTGCTCACTACTGCATCTACTAGGTCATTAATAAATAAATTGAAGAGCACTGGACCCAGAACAGACCCCTGTGGGACCCCACTGCTAACAGTCTCCCATTTTGAGTACGATCCATTGACCACAACTCTTTGTTTTCTGTCCATTAGCCAGTTCCCTATCCATGAACACAGACTCTTCTCCAGTCCTTGCATCCTCAACTTTTGCACCAGACTTTTGTGGGGAACAGTGTCGAAGGCCTTTGCAAAGTCCAAGTATATCACATCTACAGCATTCCCAATATCCATATTAGCATTCACTACCTTATAAAAGTTGAGCATGTTAGTCAAACAGGACCTGTCTTTAGTAAACCCATGTTGATGCTGAGAAATAAGATTATTTTCTACTATGAAGTCATGTATAGTATCTCTTAGTAACCCCTCAAATAGTTTGCATACAACTGATGTTAAGCTTACAGGTTTATAATTTCCTGGATCTGATTTTTTGCCCTTCTTAAATAATGGGAAAACGTGGGCTGTACGCCAATCCACTGGGACTCTGCCAGTTGCAAGAGAGTCACAAAAGATAAGATAAAGCGGTTTATCTATAACTGACCTTATTTCCCTTAGGACCCGAGGATGCATGCCATCTGGGCCAGGTGCCTTGTCTATTTTTAATTTATTTAGTCTTGCCTTCACTTCTTCCTGCGTTAAGTATTTAATATTACAGTTAGAAGATTGAGACTCTTCCGCCTCTGTAGTTTGCAACAGTGCTGTTTCTTTTGTGAAGACAGAAGCAAAGAAAGCAATTAATAACTCTGCCTTACCTTGGTCATCCACCATTGAGTTCCCACCCTCATCCTTTAGGAGTCCTATACAGTCAACCTTTCTTTTTTTAGAGTTAATGTACTTGTAAAACTTTTTTGGGTTAGATTTGATATCCTTAGCGATTTGTTTTTCAGCTTCAATCTTTGCCTGCCTAATTTCTTTTTTACAATTTTTATTGCACTCCTTATAATTGCTTAGTGCAGCCTCGGTCCCCTCCTGTTTTAAGACCTTATAGGCATTATTTTTCCTCTTCATTTTATCTTTAACCTTTCTATTCATCCATAGAGGCCTTTTTTATTCCTAGATATTTTGTTTCCATATGGGATATACATACTACAATATTGATTGAGTATAACTTAGGGCAGCACGGTGGCGTAGTGGTTAGCTCTCTCGCCTTGCAGCGCTGGGTCCCTGGTTCGAATCCCAGCCAGGGCACTATCTGCAAAGAGTTTGTATGTTCTCTCTGTGTCTGCGTGGGTTTCCTCCGGGCACTTCGGTTTCCTCCCACATTCCAAAAACATACGGATAAGTCAATTGGCTCCCCCTAAAATTGGCCCTAGACTACAGTACTTACACTACATATTATAGACATATGGCAATGGTAGGGATTAGATTGTGAGCTCCTTTGAGGGACAGTTAGCGACAAGACAATATATATATATATATATATATATATATATATATATATATATATATATATATATATATATACTGTACAGCGCTGCGTAATATGTCGGCGCTATATAAATACTAAATAATAATAATAATAATAACTTTAAAAGCTTGCCATTTCCCTTCAGCGTCTTCCCCTTGTAGTACATTATCCCAGTTCACCAGACTTAGTACCTGCCTAATTTGATTGAACTTTGCTTTTCTAAAATTAATAGTTTTAGTGGTCCCGCTGCCCCGTGGCCTATCAGTCACCAGATTAAACGTTATCATGTTGTGATCAATATTTCCCAAATGTTCTTGAACCTGCACATTTGATACATTATCTGGTCTATTAGAAATGATCAGATCCAGTAACGCATTCCCCTAGTTGGTTCAGTTACCATTTGAGTCAAGTAATTGTCCTGTAGTGCTGCCAGAAATCTGCTGCTTTTACCAGAATGGGTAGCCTCAATACTCCAGTCAATGTCTGGAAAGTTGAAGTCGCCCATAATTATGACCTCATTTTTACTTGCAGCTTTTTCAATCTGCTGTAGTAATCGCAGTTCTGCAGCTTCATTAATAAGAGGTGGCCTGTAGCATACCCCAATAAGCAATTAGCAACTTTTATTTCCACCATGAATATTTACCCAAACGGACTCCACATCTTCGCAATCTTCCTCCATCTCATCGTTGAGGACAGCTGTAAGAGAATTCTTAACAAAGAGACAAACCCCTCCACCATTTTTCCCTGTTCTATCCCGCCTAAACACATTGTATCCTTTTAAATTAGCTATCCAGTCATGGCTTTCATCCATCCATGTCTCGGTTATTCCCACAATGTCATAGCCTTTGTCATTCAGAATGAACTCTAGTTCGTCTATTTTATTTGCAAGGCTCCGAGCATTGGTTACCATGCACTTTATATTTTTACCACCACATTTACCAATTTTGTTTACATGAAATGGGCTACTTGAATTTTTACCAACCTCCTTAAGCTTTACATTCCCCACCCCCCTCTCCACCCCCCATAATGTTAGGCTCCCACTGTCTTTTTACCTCATCTTGTCTACGTATTGAGACTTTATCCTCCCGCCTCCCCCCAGATCCTAGTTTAAAATCTCCTACAACCGTTTAGCCATCTTCTCCCCCAATGCAGCTGTACCCTCCCCAGTAAGGTGCAGCCCATCCCTGCTGTAGAACCTGTAGCCGACTGCAAAGTCTGCCCAGTTCTCCAGGAACCCAAACCCTTCCTTCCTACGCCAATTTCTCAGCCACTTATTTAACTCCCTAAGCTCCCTCTGTCTCTCAGATGTAGCACGTGGCACTGGCAGTATTTCAGAAAACACCACCTTGGAGGTCCTTGCTTTCAGTTTATCTCCAAGTACCTGAAAATCATTTTTGAGGACCTTCCATCTCCCACTAACTTTGTCATTGGTGCCAATGTGTACCATGACAGCCGGGTCTTCCCCAGCCCCACCCAGTAATCTGTCAATTCTTTCCGCTACATGCCGAACCTGGTGCCATTGTTATGAAATTACATGATTTGCTACTGCAGTGAATAGTTTTAATGTTGTAGCAGATCAGTGTATCCAAAGTTCCTTCAGTGATGATAAAGACCGGTTAAAAAAAAAAAAATGTGTGGACATTGAGGTTAAGTATATGGCAGTTTTTACTCATTATCACTTGTTTCCTGTACACCATTAGGAGCTGCATGTTAGTTGTTAAGGCCCATACACGCTCTCAACCAAACCGCCTGATTGTTGTCGGATTTTGGTCTGTTGGACAACAATCAGGCAAGTGTACTGGACTAGAAAAGCGATTGATTACAGGCTGTTTGCCCGATCCATCTGGTGGATCAACTTGCATGACTGTTGAGCTGATATAGGGCAGTTGGCCACGTGTGTACGACGTTGTTTGAACAACGCACTTGTGCAGTCCATTGTTTCTCTTGCGTGTAGTATGTAATTGAGTTAATCGTTCAGTTGGTTGGTGAAAATACACGTCATGGGAACGGTTTGTCATTGTATCGATTATGTTGTGGTGTTGTTCGTGCACTTTGTTAGACGTGTGTGAGTCAGCTAGGCAGGAAATGATGGGTTACAGATAACAGAAACCTGACAGAGGTTCTATTGCTTCTCTGAGAAGGTCAGAATAAATGAATGAGGTAAAGAGCTGTAGATGGCCTATATACGGTATATCACATCACTTCATCATATATGAGTTACATAGCCTGCACATAGCCAATAATCGGTAATATTTCCAGTTTGTGGTATATTTTCTGTACTTAAAGAGAATCTGTATTGTTAAAATTGCACAAAAGTAAACATACCAGTGCGTTAGGGGACATCTCCTATTACCCTCTGTCACAATTTCGCCGCTCCTCGCCGCATTAAATGTGGTTAAAAACCGTTTTAAAAAGTTTGTTTATAAACAAACAAAATGGCCACCAAAACAGGAAGTAGATTGATGTACAGTATGTCCACACATAGAAAATACATCCATACACAAGCAGGCTGTATACAGCCATCCTTTTGAATCTCAAGAGATCATTTGTGTGTTTCTTTCCCCCTGCAGCTATCTTCCACTGAAGTGTCAGGCTATTTCTTCCTGCAGAGTGCAGACAGCTGTGCCTGTATGTAATTCCTCAGTATGTGAAAGCCCAGCCAGCTCAGAGGAGGATTTATCCAGCTTGTAAAAGATAATAGAACAGAGGGAAGCTGCACTAATCTAAATATCACACAGGCAGTGTGCAGAGAGGGGCCTGGATGGGGGAGTTCATAGCAGAACCACAACACGGAAGAACTTGGCAGCCTTCCAGACACAGGCCTGACAAGTCTGACAAGAGAGAGATAAGTTGATTTATTACAGAGATGGTGATAGTAGAACGTGCTGCAGTAAGCCAGAACACATTAGAATAGCTTTTTGAACTTGTAGGATGATAAAAAACAGGATGCAATTTTTGTTACGGAGTCTCTTTAAGACAACTATGGTTTTCAAGGATGAATTTTGATAGATGCGCGTCATAAGGTGCTCAGGGATTTTCTTGCTGTTTTGAGAAAGCTTTATTTGTTCCGTCTCGATTTGTCACTGGCCTACTTTACTTTAAAGAGACTCTGAAGTCTCAAAAAAAACAAGTTTTTACTTTACTAACTTGATAAGCACCAATGCCCTACCTAAAACGCTGCATCCCCGCGGCTAAAATCGCTATTAAACCCCCCAAAATCCCAGTGCAAAAAACTTAGTTGTGGATTTTGCTGCTGGGGGAGGCGGGGATTGATGGGAGTAGAGGCTTAGCTACTGCTCAAAGCTCTGCCTCTACAGGAAGCGCTGCCCAAATCTCCCTCCAGGGATTTCGGGGGGTTTAATAGTGATTTCAGCCGTGGGGATGCAGCGTCTTAGGTAGGGCATTAGTGCTTATCAAGTTAGTTAAAGAGACTCCGTAACAAAAATTGCATCCTGTTTTTTATCATCCTACAAGTTCCAAAAGCTATTCTAATGTGTTCTGGCTAACTGCAGCACTTTATACTATCACTGCCTCTGTAATAAATCAATGTATCTTTCCCCTGTCAGACTTGTCGGCCTGTGTCTGGAAGGCTGCCAAGTTCTTCAGTGTTGTGGTTCTGCTATGAACTCACCCTTCCAGGCCCCTCTCTGCACACTGCCTGTGTGTTATTTAGATTACAGCAGCTTTTCTCTTCTCTCTTATCTTTTACAAGCTGGATAAATCGTCCTCTGAGCTGGCTGGGCTTTCACATACTGAGGAATTACAAACAAGGGCAAAGCTGTTTGCAGGAAGAAAAGAGCAGCCTGAAACTTCAGTGCATGGGGGAAAGAAACACACAAATGATCTCTTGAGATTCAAAAGGAATGCTGTATACAGCCTGCTTGTGTATGGATGTATTTTTCTATGTGTGGACATACTGTACATCAACCTACTTCCTGTTTTGGTGGCCATTTTGTTTGTTTACAAACAAACTTTTTAAAACTGTTTTTAACCACTTTTAATGCGGCGAGGAGTGGCGAAATTGTGACAGAGGGTAATAGGAGATGTCCCCTAACACACTGGTATGTTTACTTTTGAGCGATTTAAACAATACAGATTCTCTTTAAGTAAAAATGTGTTTGTTTTGAAACGTCAGAGTCTCTTTAAAGGGCAACTTAAGAATTTCTTATGTGAGTCTTCATTAGTCATGCTCTGTCATTAGATGAGTGATGAAGGCAAAGTTGATTTTTCTAATCCTCTTAAAAGATAAGTCTACTTATAAATACATTCATTCAAACCCTCATTTCTCCATGATCAATAATGGGATTATAATATATTACTGACTTTGCCCACCTGAAGATATTTGAGGAACTCCTGGCTGACTATTGTTTACAAACACTTCAACACAGCAGTGTATATACTGTACACACCGTACACTAGCGCTGATATTTCTGTGTCCCTGTGTGTAAGCTTTAGTCATAAGACTTGTGGATCCGGTTTGACCTTTGCTCTCTCTGGTCCTTCCTGTTCCTGTGAAAACACTTTCAGCTTCCTGGGTACAGACAGCAACAGGAAATGACCTGTGGTGAGAATTGATCTGACCTCACTACTGATCAGATATGCCAGAGCAATTTGTTACACAGGAATAGGCAGACGTGGAGGTTTTCAGGCAGAGGTATGT